>NC_053023.1:274175966-274392556 GCF_003073215.2 Triticum urartu
CTACCGCAAGGATCTCAGGGATACTATCTACCAGATTTGTGGGCGCCGAGATGAACACTGGGAGATGATCAGCACCAGGAATGATAGATCAATTGCAGCTTTTATCCAAGAGTTAAACCAGCACATTCGACGACAGGAGAACCAGATGTGCGCCGACATGATAGATCTAAAGAAGGCTAAGACCAGAATCAAGGATCTGGAGGAAGAACTCAAGGCTACACGTGAGGATTATGAAGAGGAAATTGAAGTATTGGTGGATAAGAATGCCGACCTAACAAAGAAGATTGGAATATTTATGGGAGGCCCGACGCCAGTAGAGGAAGACGAAGAACCCAAGGAGATTAGCCTGGAAGACTACATCATCATCGACGGCACCGACTCGGAAGCAGATAGTAGCAATGATGACTATGTTGATGAAGCTGGAGCAAATATTATGGAGTCAACAACCGTAGAATATTTCTAATAGACCACCTCACCAGTAGTAGTAGTCCACCATGTAAATATAGTAGTCCGAGCACTTTTGCGATAGTTAGATCGATTGTATGCCTTTGGTTGATTGATTGAAGTGAATTGTTTGCTTTTGCCTCATGTGCATATGGGTAGTGTTTTCTCTTTAGACCCTCTCTATTCTTATATCTCATCTTTTCTAAACCCTCAGATGCCTCCGAGACGTGACCCCGGATTTGCCTTTCCACCGGAGCTCACCCAGTTGATCCAGCAGCAGTACACATTGATGCAGTTGCTAGTCCAGAATCAGAATCAGGGGAACAACAACAACCCACCACCACCACCACCACCACCTATTGACCACTTAGCCCGTTTTCTTAGGCTGAATCCGCCGGTGTTTTCCAGTAGCACCGAGCCGATAGTAGCAGATGATTGGCTCCGCAAGACAGCTAGGGAGTTGACCACAGCAGGATGCACAGATGCGGAGAAGGTGAAGTTTGCCGCACATCAGTTAGAAGGACCCGCAACATCATGGTGGGAGAATTTCACAGCCACCTTCCCAGTCGACACTATCACATGGGACCAGTTTTAGCAGGCTTTCCGTACTGCATGGCCATGAAGAAGCGTGAGTTTCGCAACTTGCGCCAAGGAGGACGGACAGTTGGCCAGTATGTGGAGGAATTTAGTAAGTTGGCCCGTTATGCCCCAGATGACGTCGCTACGGATGCAGCTAAGCAGGAGAAGTTTCTGGAAGGACTGAATGATGAGTTGAGCATGCAGTTGATGGTAGCCACCTTCAACAACTACCAGGAGTTGGTAGATTGTGCTCTTATGATTGAAGGGAAGCAGCAGCAAATTGAGAATCGCAAGAGGAAGTATGGACAAGGAAAGTACAATTCAGGAGCTCAGCAGAAGCCACGTTTTACCCCTAGACCGGGGGGGGACATTTTCAGCATACCCATGGGGAAGGTAGCTCGCACAATCACAATGGCACTAAGAATGGTAATGGCAATGGAGGAAGCAACGGCCAGAACCGCACCAACCCATCAACCCCAGCCAAGAAAGACTTGAGCCAAGTCACTTGATATAAGTGTTCGAAGCCAGGACATTATGCCAATGAATGTCCTGAAGGCCAAAATGGCAATGGAAGTTCTGGGAAGAAGCCGAACCCTTTCAACAGGGGACAGGTGAACCATGTTAGCGTGGAGGAGGTTGAAGCTCAGCCCGATGCAGTAATAGGTAAGTTTTTGGTTAAGTCATTTACTGCACTCGTTCTTTTTGATACTGGTGCATCGCATTCATACATCTCAAGGGGATTTGTGGATAAGTATAACCTACCAACCCAAGCCCTTAGGTCACCCATGTTAGTAACCTCACCAGGAGCAGAGTATGTGGCTAGTCTATGGTGTGATCGGTTACCATTAAGGATTGGTAACTATGTTTTTCCCTCAGACCTAGTAGTATTGGAATCTCAAGGATTGGATGTGATATTAGGCACGGATTGGTTATCAAAGTATGAAGGGAATATTGAGTGTGCTAGTAAGTCAATTTTGCTTACCACACCAGAAGGGAGAAGGATCAAGTATGTATCCCAGCATGTGCCAAAGAGGACCCCAAGTAAATTGCCTAACAGGAGTTGTGCAGGAGGAAGTACCAGTGGTAAGGGATTTCCCTGATGTATTTCTAGAAGAGTTGCCAAGCATGCCACCAGATAGAGATATTGAGTTTTTTATTGAGCTATTGCCAAGCACTGGGCCAATATCAAAGAGACCATATAGGATGCCAGCAAAGGATTTGGTGGAAATTAAGAAGCAGATTAAGGAGTTACTGGATAAGGGATATATTCGCCCAAGTTCTTCGCCTTGGGGATCGCCAGTACTTCTAGTGGAGAAGAAGGATGGATCATTAAGGATGGTTGTTGATTATCGAGGATTGAACGAAGTAACGATCAAGAACAAGTACCCACTACCAATGATCAACGATCTGTTTGATCGATTGCAAAGAGCTAAAGTATTTTCCAAGATCGATTTGTGATCAGGATACCACCAGTTGAAGATTCGAGAACAGGATATTCCGAAGACAGCTTTTACCACCAGGTATGGGCTGTATGAGTATACTGTTATGTCATTTGGTCTGACTAACGCGCCTGCCTATTTTATGAATATGATGAACAAAGTGTTTATGGAGTTTTTGGATAAGTTCGTCGTAGTGTTCATTGATGATATCCTCGTATATTCGAAGAATGAAGAGGAGCATAAGGAGCATTTGCGTTTGGTACTTGGAAAGCTCAGAGAACACCAATTGTATGCCAAGTACAGCAAATGTGAGTTTTGGTTGAAGGAAGTAGGATTCCTCGGACACGTTATATCCGGAGAAGGTATAGCAATAGATCCCGCTAAAGTTGAAACCGTGACCAAGTGGGAAGCCCCAACAACAGTTGGAGAGATCCAGAGTTTTCTTGGACTCGCAGGATACTACCGGAGGTTTATTGAGAATTTCTCAAAGATTGCGAAGCCTATGACGGAGTTGTTGAAGAAAGATACCAAGTTCATATGGACGGAGGAGTGTGAGGCTAGTTTTCAGGAGTTGAAGAAACGCTTGGTTACCTCACCAGTGTTGATTTTGCCAGACCAGACCAAAGATTATGAGGTGTATTGTGACGCTTCACGTCGAGGACTTGGAGCAGTGCTTATGCAGGAAGGGAGAGTTGTTTCATATGCCTCAAGACAACTGAAGCCCCATGAGTTGAAATATGCCACGCATGATTTGGAGTTAGCAGCCGTAGTGCATGCATTGAAGACATGGAGACATTTCCTCATTGGAAACCATTGTGAGGTGTACACGGATCATAATAGTTTGAATTACATTTTCACACAGAAGGAGTTGAATCTCAGACAAAGGAGATGGTTGGAGCTTATCAAAGATTATGATATGAAATTGCACTATCACCCCGGAAAGGCTAATGTAGTAGCTGACGCGTTAAGCCGTAAGAGCCATGTCAATACGTTAATGATGGGAGGGATACCCAAGGAGTTAGCAGAAAATCTTTGTGAACTATGTGTGGAAATAGTACCGAGAGGCTATGTAGCAGCACTAGAGATTCAGTCAACTTTGATGGATAGAATTAGAGAAGCTTAGAAAACTGACAAAGAGATTGCCGCTATAAAGGAGAAACTGAGCAAAGGAAAAGCTAAAGGATTTCGTGAGGATGAGCACGATACCCTATGGTTTGAAGATCGTGTTTACGTGCCCAATAACCCGGAGATCAAGAAGTTGATTTTGCAAGAGGCACACGATTCACCGTATTCAATTCACCCAGGAAATACCAAGATGTATTTGGATTTGAAGGATATTTTCTGGTGGACGGGAATGAAGAATGATATTGCGGAGTATGTAGCAGTTTGTGATGTATGCCAAAGAGTAAAGGCAGAGCATCAGAAGCCAGCAGGATTGTTACAACCATTGCCGATACCCGAATGGAAGTGGGATAAGTTAGGCATGGATTTTATCACGGGATTGCCCAGGACTCGTTCAGGCTATGACTCAATTTGGGTTGTAGTTGATCGATTGACGAAAGTAGCTCATTTCATCCCAGTAAAGACCACTTACACTAGTGCTAAGTTGGCAAAGATATACATGACCAGAATAGTATGTCTGCATGGAGTTCCGAGGAGTATCGTATCAGATAGAGGAACCCAGTTTACCTCAAAGTTCTGGAAGCAGTTGCACGAAACTTTGGGTACCAGGCTAGAATTTAGTACAGCTTTTCATCCACAGACATATGGACAGACCGAGAGAGTAAATCAGATTTTGGAGGATATGCTGAGAGCTTGTGCGCTAGATTATGGATCTAGTTAGGACAATAATTTGCCATATGCAGAGTTCTCTTACAACAACAGTTACCAAACCAGTTTGAAGATGGCCCCTTTCGAAGCTTTGTACGGAAGGAGGTGCAGGACACCGCTGTCGTGGGACGAAGTCGGAGACTGCCAGTTATTTGGACCTGACTTGATTAAAGAGTCTGAACAGAAGGTGAAATTGATTCGCGATAGGCTCAAGATAGCCCAGTCCAGACAGAAGAGTTATGCAGATTCTAAACGCAAGGAGACAGTTTACGAAGTCGGAGATAGAGCTTATCTTTGAGTATCTCCACTTCGGGGAACAAAGCGTTTTGGAGTTAAAGGGAAGTTAGCGCCACGATTTGTAGGACCATATCGAGTTTTGGAACGTATGGGAGAAGTGGCCTACAAGTTGGACTTGCCCGAAGGGTTGTCAGGAGTACATGATGTGTTCCACGTTTCTCAGTTAAAGAAGTGTCACGCGGAGATGGCTGACATACCGTTGAGAGATACAGTGTCTTTGGAAACTATTTAGTTGGATAACGATTTGACCTACGAGGAGAAACCAGTTAAGATCCTCGAGTTTGCCAGCCGAGTTACTCGCAGCAAGGTTATCAAGTTTTGCAAAGTTCAGTGGAGCCACCACACGGAGGATGAAGCCACCTGGGAGCGAGAGGAAGATTTGCTCAAAGACCACCCTCACCTATTTTCTAGCCAACCCGAATCTCGAGGGCGAGATTCATCTTAAGGGGGGTAGGTTTGTAACATCCCAAAATTTCAATTTGGAATGTTATACATTAGATCATCATTGCATATCATATTTTATTTTTGCATTTTGGTTGATCCTAGAAAATTCTACGCAACTCAAGGACCCATGGAGAGAGTTGGGGATTTCGTTATTTTCATATTTGAGTTTTCTCAAATTTTGAGAATAGGACCATTTGGTTTTATTTATTTTATCATCAATTATTTCTATTACAAAAATATGAGAGAGGGAATAAAATGACTTTCCCAAAATAGAGAAATATTGAGGATTTAATAATAAAATCAAACAAGATTTTATTTCAGAGTTTTTCGGTGTTTTATTTGAATTTAGGAAAAATGTGCGTTTTTTAAAATTGCATTTAGGCCCCAAATAAATGTTCACTTTGTCGGGATTGATTTTAGAAGCCCGGGAAAATTTATTTCGGGATTTTTGGAGTCCGTTTAGTATTTCTTTTTATTTTTTTTCGAGCGGAAATAATTTAAAAAAAAAACGAACCGACCTAACGGGCCGTGTCCGACTAGGACTTTGGCCCGACTAGGCTTTATAAGCCGAGGCCCAGCCCTGGGGAACCCTAGCCGCCCCAGCCACCAACCCTAGCCGCCGCCCGGTCCCGCCGCCGTCGCCACCGCCGCCGCCCGCCCGCGCCGCCGCCGCCCGCTGCCCCGTGCCGCCGTCGCCGGACGCTGCCGCCGAGGTTTGCCGCCGTGCCTCGTTTTTCGTGCCTTCGGTTTAAAAAAACCGATCGCTTTTCATCGATTTTCGTCGGTTTAATAGATTCGGTTTTTTTAAATAGATCGGTTTTTCCGGTTTATTTATTTTAGCGAGCGTTCGTCGTTTTTCTTTTTCTCGGATTAAATCCGCGATTTTTCTGATCGCGATTCCTGATCTGATTTTCGTTTTAGTTTAACTTTTCGCTCGTCTATCGGAATCAGGCGATTCAAGCGCCTAGAGTTTTGTCTCGAAACCCTCTATCCGTTTAACCAACTTAAACAAGATTTTGCTTCTGTAAAATTTTCCCTAGATCCAGATTACTAGAACGAAGTTGTTTTCTGCTGCCGTTTGACTTTCGTTGCTTCGTTCGATTTGATTGTTTTTGCCAACCGGAGTTCTTAAGTTGAACCTTCTGGTTAGATCTCTTATTTGAGTTTTACCTGTGCATTAGTTGAGTACTTATTGTATGCTTGTTTGTTTGTCTGTGATAGAGTATCCAGAGTGCGCCGCCTATTACTTCGAATCGCTAGGTTTCCCGGATCATCAGCAAGGCAAGTAACACTTTGATCATACCTTTTCTACTACCCAGTTTTATTGCATTAGATCAATCCTCACACATTGTATGATTAGGATCTAATTAAATTGTGGGATGGGAAGTAGATGAGGTAGTACCTATTACCTGTTTATTATCAAACCTTTGGGAGTTACTTCTACCGTTTGCTTATTATGCCATGCTATGCTAGTAAACGTGGATTGGGTGAGTGATATCCATGATAGATGTGAGATTGATAATTAATGGTTTATCTAAGGTGGCAACTTAAACACACATCTGGGTGGATTGAGGCACCTGGGTATTCCAGGACTTGCCTGTTTTCTTTTGGACCGCCACCCAGGCTCAAAGGGATCATGAGACTATTCATACTAGAAACTTCCGTGTGCAGCCACAAGCTATTATGGGCTCTAGCATAGTTGACTAAGTTGTGCGAACTCTTATAGTGGTAGACTAGCAGATGTAGGGGATGTAGGTGGTACAGTCTACCCGATCATAAGGTGCTAGCGCTTCTGAAAGACTATGTCTCGGTCATCCGTCTTCTCAAACACCATGTAGTGCGAGAAAGCAAACGGAGGCGATCGAGTCTTGTGGGGAAAAGTGCGCAAACCTCTGCAGAGTGTAACAAACTAATCATGGTTAGTCGTGTCCCCGGTTATGGACATCTTGAGTATCTAGTACTTGGATTATCATATGAATCTCAACATGTTACTCTAAATTAATTTTGTTGGGTTATGTTTAATGATGATGCTTAATTGGGATTGAGAATGTTGTCAACCATTCTCAATGTTTAACAACCACCTTGATAGTAATTAAAATTTTATTCCTTTGAAGTAGGGAAAAATTGGCTTTACGCAAAACTGTAACAATAGAGCTTTCCACTAGCCAAATATGCATATAGTATAGCTGTTTCATTCCATTACTCTCTATGTGTTACCTTGCCAGCATATTCCATGTGCTGACCTGTTTTCGGGCTGCAACGTTAATGTTGCAGACTTTTCAGACGATGATTAAGGAGTTTTTAGGTCGTGGTTCTATACTCAGTGATGTCGTTGGAGTTGATGGACTCACTTATCTTCCAAGCCTTCCGCTGTTATCGTTATTAGATGGCCTTAAGCCATATTTATTGTAATAAGTTCTCTTTTGAGACATTTGATGTAATAAGTGTGTGATTGCTACTCTGCTATAAATCCTCCGAGTACTGTGTGGTGTCAGCATTACTGATCCAGGGATGACACCGGAGCACAGAGATCAGACTGTTTGAGGTCTGGTCGCTACAGACTTGGATGAGAACTTGGCATACTTGAAATCATCTTGCACTTGGTGTTCCGCTTTGGTGGCTTGGTCCACTAGCTCGATGAGATTTGAGTATGGTTGGAAGTCGGTGATCTTCTTGATGGGATGGTTGAGGCCATTCAAGAAGCGTGCCATTGTTTGCTCATCATCTTCCGTGACATTTGCTCTTATCATTGCAATCTCCATCTCCTTGTAGTATTCTTCAACGCTCTTGTTTCCTTGCTTGAGGTGATGGAGTTTCTTGAAGAGATCGCGGTTGTAGTAGGTAGGTACGAAGCTTGCTCTCATGACATCCTTCATTTGCGCCCAAGTAGTGATGGGTGGATCACCTCTTGCCTGTCGGCGCTCAATGACTTGTTCCCACAAAATAAGGACATAGTCTTGGAACTCAATGGATGCCATCGCGATCTTCTTCTCTTCTTCATAATTGTGCAAACGGAAGATCTTGTCAACTTTCAATGCCCATGAAAGGTACTCTTCGGGATCGTTGCTTCCGTTAAACTTGGGCATGGTGAACTTGAGCTTGCCGTAGCGTTGCTCTTCATTGTGTTGGGGTCGGGGATGATGACGCCCATGTTGTAGATAATTGTTCAACTCGTGGTGCTCTTGACATGGAGGGTTGTCAACCGCATGTTGCTCTTATCGTGGAGGATTTCCATTGTCTTCATGCTCTCGATGAACTTGATGGTGTTGGCAAGCTTGTGGGGGAGCTTCACGAGCTCGAGGAGGAACTTGACGATGCATGCGAGCTTGAAATCTTTGTTCTTGAATTTCTTCGTGAAGTGCTTCCTCTTGTTCACGGGCTTGACGGCCTCGGTCGGCAACGGCTCGACTCGAATCGAGTAGAGCTTGTTGTGCCGCCAGTGCTTGCTCGTCACGGAGTTGTTGTTCTTGATGTTGTGCCGCAGCATCTTGTGCATGTTGGTGTAGACGCGCGCGTTCTTCCTCTTCATGTTGGCATTGACGTTGTCGTTCTCGTGCTAGCGCAAAGGCTTCTTGGGTTTGACTTCGTCGATGCTCTTGCGAGTCGGTGTCGCATAGAGGATTAAGGTTTGTGTGATGCTCGTTGCGCGCAGCACGTCGAAAAGTGTTCGAAGACGGTGTACTTGAACCGGAGATGTTGTCATCGGAGTGTCGACTTGAGCAGCTCCGTCTTGAAGAGGACGAAGTTGTAGAAGAGAGATTGACCATCATGGTTCGGATACCGTCTTTGAGGAAACTCAATGATGTGTCGAAGTAGTCCCTTGTACGTTGCTCGGATTGTCGTAGGTCGGTGGCGAGATTGTCGATGCGGTCGCCCAAAGCAAGTTGTTCTTGATGCAAAGCTCGATGTGCGCCAAAGAGTTGCGACTTGGTGACGAAGTTTGTCATGTGGCCATCTTGCTCGAGGAAGAGTGGGTTGGTAGAAGTACTTGGCCTATCCATCATGAGAAAGTGGTGGTGAGTAGGAAAAATGAGAGAACAAAACCAAAGTTACCTTGTCCGAAGATTGTGGATGTAACAAGTACGATCTCACGATGCTATAATAGGGGAATTGGTACCGGGAATTGTTTCTCACACCTACAAGTAAAAGGCTTATGGAGGAATTTGGTTAGGATGGTGGCAAAAATTTCAGACAAATGTTAGTCAAGATATCGATAAGGTTGAGAAGATTCACAAAAATGCAAGTAAAAACAAATAGATCAAACCCAATGATATCACTAGGAACACACACATGGAAGATAGACGGGATCCGCACAACCAAGGGGTGAGCTCAAAATGTGCAACCACGGAAAATGCTCTTGTTGTGCGAATACTAGAGAGACGCTAGCTCGATTGCTCAAATGGGCTAGATACGCGTGTGCACCAACCTATAAGAGAAACGTGCCGTCTTCAATCCAAACTATGCTACATATGAGGTGTCGAAGATGATATGCAAAATGGCTCGATGCTATTGTTTACGAGCTCTTTGTTGCTCCTCTTTTTCTTAAAAGATTTTCTTGTTTTTTTTAAGCTAGAGCCAAGTATAATATGAGACAAGTATGTAAGATATGCAAGGGAGAGACTTATGGCACTAAGATGGTAACAAGATCACTACGGTGCACAATAGCGTGGCCCGACAATTCTCAACTTGCTAGTCTCGATGGGTAAGCGACGCGAAATGGCTCGGGTTATCAATGCAAAAGCAAAATGAGATGTCATCGAGGTTACCGTCCGATCGTACGGTAAGAATGAAGTTGTTGAAGCCGGTGTGGTGTCCGAGTTGATGATCGAGTGGCGGCGATGATGATGTCCAAATGCGCCTAAGTAGCCGAAACACCTTAGGACACAAGAGAAACCGCGGTCCGAAACTCAAACAACCACGAGAAATAGTGCGGAAGAACACGAGTGTTGGTATGGAAGCAAAATGGTGCAAAACAAAAGATGGCCGAAAGTTACTGGATGGTCCGTGCGCACAGGGTAAGTGAGGCCCGTGTGCACGGGGTCCCGTGTGCATGGGGTCTTGAGGGCCCGTGTGCACGGGGTGTGCTGGGAGTGGATGAAAAGCTCCGGATCCATGGGGAGTTTCCAAGGTAAGGCAAATTCAAGGGTTTGGAAGGTGGGGAAGCAGGAAGATGGGTAGATCCACTTGCCAAACTCCAAATTCGTGGATCAAAACAACCAAATCTCACAAGATCCAACAAATTGCAAGAAAAAAATTGGGGCTATTTTTGTGGGGATTTTCGAATTTGGAAGAAAAACAACAAAATCAAGCTAGCAAATGGGGGGATGGGACTCCAAGATGTGAATCAACCTTGCTCATGATACCAAAATGATATAGGATGAAATCCTAGAGGGGGATCTTTTCACACTTGGAGGGGGAAAAGGGCAAACTCTCAAGAACACAGAGAGGAAATCACTCAAACAATTCCCCAATTACACATCCACTAGGATAGCAACATAAGATCCACAAGTCACAAACACAATCAAAGGAAAGATACAATGGCAAAGTTCTTCCCACTCCTAGGAGATGAGCGTGTGCACGGGGTGTGCTGGGAGCGGATGAAAAGCTCCGGATCCATGGGGAGTTTCCAAGGTAAGGAAAATTCAAGGGTTTGGAAGGTGGGGAAGCAGGAAGATGGGTAGATCCACTTCCCCAACTCCAAATTCGTGGATCAAAACAACCAAATCTCACAAGATCCAACAAATTGCAAGAAAAAATTGGGGCTATTTTTGTGGGGATTTTTGAATTTGGACGAAAAACAACAAAATCAAGCTAGCAAATGGGGGGATGGGACTCCAAGATGTGAATCAACCTTGCTCATGATACCAAAATGATATAGGATGAAATCCTAGAGGGGGATCTTTTCACACTTGGAGGGGGGAAAGGGCAAACTCTCAAGAACACAAAGAGGAAATCACTCAAACAATTCCCCAATTACACATCCACTAGGATAGCAACATAAGATCCACAAGTCACAAACACAATCAAAGGAAAGATACAATGGCAAAGTTCTTCCCATTCCTAGGAGATGAGGTCTTGAAGATAGTCTTCTCCTAGAGGAGGTCTTGAAATCCACTAGGATTCTTACCAAAGGGGCCTTGATTCCACAAGTGGGAAGGTAGAAGGAGAAAATCTCACAAACATCTCATCTCATACTTTGCTAACCCTAAACATAGCCCTAGGTACGGTTTATATAGTCTTGGGGTCGAAAGAGATGAAGAGGGGCTCGGTTTGGGGATCTCAGCCGTCCATCCTGGGAGGCCCGTGCGCACAGGGGTCCCATGGGCACGGTACAGGCCTGTGCGCACGGGGTGCTCCAGCGTCAACTCCCTAGATAGTCCGTGGGCACGGGGTCTCGGGGGCCCGTGCGCACGGGGTCACCTGGGACTTCCAACTTTGCTGTTGTTGCACTCCGTCTTGGTTCGCGTGGCCTTGGGGTGGTTCCTCTTCTCCTTGGTGGTGCTCCTGAGCCTCTTGGTGGTGTTCCTCTTTGTACCTAATGAGACATAGCGTATCTTGGTGAGGTAGCAACAATGTTCCATTCGTTTCCATATGCAACCTAAGTAGGAAGGAGTTCACCTCGGTTTCCAAAGCACGTGCTCTAGCTCTTGTTATAGGTCCACGTGGGGTTTGATGTGTCGGTGTAGAGTCCATGGGGATGATGGAAGGATGCTCCACATCAGAGAGTCCTTGCCTTGGGCGCCAAGTCTTGCGGAATCTCCCTTGTATGTGGCATGGGCTGCCCGAAGTGTCCCATTATTGAATCGCCATGAGGGTCCTCGGCCCAACCCAGCTGGCCAGAAGACGACGTAGTGAATACCCCCTAATCTAGGACACCGTCAATAACCTACCCACAACTTGGAAAGATTTGAAAGCTGTAAGAGACAACAATTTTTTCCTCCTTATTATTATCGTGAATTGCTTCACAAATTGGAACAATTAAAACAAGGCAGTAACAATGTTCATTCTTACTACCAAGAGTTCAAATCTTATATGCCTCATTGTGACACAGAAGAATCTGAGGATGATACAATGGATATTTTTGTGGTGGTTTGAACCATGATATTCCAGCAAGATTTCAGTATAATCCTCGTTGCATTACTCGTACATATGTTCGTGGTTGTACCTTTGAGAGACAGATACAGGAGGATGCGTTGGGTGACTACAACAACAACTATTGCAGTTCATGCTTACCACCACCGGTTGGTTCCTCCACCGTTGCACTTACTAGAGCAGCCATACACTACTAGGGAAAACCCTATACACAAAATCTTAGCAGCAGCGCGGGTGTGGAAAACCCGCTACTGACAAGTGCTTAGCAGTAGCGCGCTCGGCGTAACCCGCGCCGCTACAAATATGGACTGACAGTGCCCACCCAACTCCATTTAGCAGCAGCGCGGTGCCGCGGGCCGCGCTACTGCTATAGCTGTAGTAGTAGCGCGATTTTTCTGAGGTCGCTGCTCCTAATTTTCAAATCTGGCACACTTTTGGTCCCGGTTAGCAGTAGCGCTTGTACCTAAAGCACGCTGCTGCTACTTTCTTAGCAGCAGCGCGGTTTACGTCCTGCGCTACTGCTAACCCGCACCCACCACCTTTTCCCCACCCACCCTCCCCCTCCTCTCCCTTTCTACCCCTACCTATCCCACTCTCACTCTTCTTCTTCCTCAATACTTCTCCCCCGTTACTCTCCCTCTTCTACCTACCTTTCTCTCTCTCTTCATTACTCCTCCCTAACTACACCACCTCCATTAATGCATCTCCTTTCTCTTTTTCCTTCCCCCTCCACTAGTTGAAGTTGTCTCCTCCCAAATTAGGTAGCTAGGTAGATGTAGTATTTAGTTAAGTGACCTATTTTCCCCCTAACTAGATCTATCTTTGTCAAGAAGAGCTTTGTGCACTTTTGATCTCCCTACATCATCATCTCCACCGTGTGCTCGATCTCGAGATATAGGTGATTAAAATTTCATGCTTTTGCAAAATGGAAATATGTTTATGTGTGTGTGATATGTTTATGGAAATTGTGTGCGTGGCATGACTTGATGCCAAATTGTGCTTTTGAGTTGCCTATGTTTTGCCGAAATGTCGATTTATTTCTGTTTCGACGAATTCCAGGCAAACTCTAGATCTATATATATATATGTCCTATTTTTAAGGAAGGCCATGCCGAATTTTTGTATGACTTTGATGCATGCACGCATTTTTTATAATCAATTTGTTTATTATATTACCGTGCAGAGTTGACGATGGTCAGTGGAACGATGGTGGACAGGTGGTTGCGGTCGGCGGTGCAGGACATGAAAGAAAATAACCGGACAGAGGTTTTATGTCCGTGTCGAAAATGCAAAGGAATAGTTTGGCTCGACCCCCATGACGATGGTCGTGTCGAAGCGCACCTGCTCATGACTAGTTTCATGGATGGCTATACTCGGTGGATAATTGAAGATGAGGATGACGATGTTGAGGATGCCGACGGGGCAGGCAATGATGACACGGGGCAAGACAAAGAGAAGAGAGATAATGGTGCCGGGGAAGAGGTCGGACATGGCGGCGGAGAAGGGGCCGGACATGGCGGCGGAGAAGGGGCCGGACATGGCGGTGGAGAGAACGACATGGACTGCACGCAGCAGAGTTCGTCGGTACTAAGTTCAATCGTGCGGGACCCTCATGTTCAAGCATTGCTTCGCAAGGAGACGAGTACTGAGAGAGCTCCTTCTAGAGATGAGGCTAAGCTGGAGAAACTGGTGGTAGACTCGAACACTCCATTGTATGATGGTTGCAATCCTGAGGTGACCCGCTTGAGTTTCACGCTCCAACTCCTAAAGACGAAGGCTAAAAACAAATGGACCGACACTAGCCTCGATGAGCATCTCAAGTACCTAAAGGATGTTCTTCCCGCGGGTAATCTATGTCCTAGTAGTGTTGATGAGGCCAAGTAGATCATGTGCCCTCTTGATCTGCCACACGGGAGATACCATGCATGCATCAACAACTGCATAATTTATCGGAAGGAGCACGCGGAAAAAACAAGCTATACGGTGTGCAATGCTTCTCGATACAAGAAGCCGGGAAGAAATGTCCCCAGAAAGTGGTATGGTACTTACCGATCACTCCCCGTCTCCAGAGGTATTTTGTACATCCCAAGGAAGCAAAGCTAATGCGCTGGCACGCGGAGAGGAAGAAGCCCGATGATGGAGATGATCCGAAGCTGAGACACGTCAAGGATGGAAGCCAGTGGAGAGCATTGAACAGTTTCTATCGGTATTTTGAATGTGATGCAAGGAACATCGTGCTCGGCGTGTGTACCGATGGCATGAACCCGTTTGGTAACCAGAACACCAACCATAGCACATGGCCCGTGTTTGTATGGATGTACAACCTCCCCCCTGGTTGTGCATGAAATCAAAGTACATTCACATGAGCATGCTTATTCAAGGGCCGAAACAACCAGGAAATAATATTAATTTGTATCTGGGGCTACTTCAAGAAGAGTTAGACACGTTATGGAAAACACCGGCCAAGCTAGCAGTAGCGATTTCCTTATAAAACCGCTACAGCTAGTGAAGGTAGTAGCAGCGCGTTTTATCTAAACCGCTACAGCTAGTGAAGGTAGTAGCAGCGCGTTTTGTCTAAACGCGCTACAGCTAGTGAAGGTAGTAGTGGCGCGTTTTGTCTAAACGCGCTACTGATACATCCACTTAACCCAAAATTCTCACTCTCCCTGCGTCATCCCGCCTCTTTCCCCCCCAAATCCCCACTATCTCCCCTGTCGCACCGCCGGGCACCGCCGCGCCCCGGCGCTCGCCCCCGACCTGGCCCTCGCCCTCGACCCCGGCGCTCTCCCCGACCCCGGCGCTAGGCCCCGAGCCGGCGCTCACCCCCGACCCGTCGGCCCTTGCCTCCCTCCTCCGCTTCCTCCCCTCCCAACCTCGGCCGTCGTCGGGCCTGCCTCCTCGCCCCTGCACCCTTTGTAAACCCCCCCTCTCTCTGCTAGCTAGGGTTCTTCGGTTAATTTACTTAGGTGTTAGTTAGGGAAGTAGGTTAATTAGGTTATCTATTTAGTTATGAATTTAGCAATTGTCCAAATCAACATCCCTTGTTAAAGCAAATTTAGGTAGGCTAAATTTATATGCAAATTTGAACTGGACATGTGATATGTGGATATGTCATGTTTTGGACATGTCATATTTGGAATTTGAACATGTCATTTGGACATGTGATGTTTTTGTTTAATTTAGGTAAATGATCCGAGTGGCCTATGTTACGCCGGAATGTTGATTCATTTCCGTTCCGGTGAATTTCAGGTGCTCGATATGTCCATTTTTAGCAAAGGTCATGCCGAAATTAGCCGTGAATAAAGGCATGATTTGTGCTACATAGTTGGCATATCGAGTGCTGGCACATAGATTTCTTTTTTATGTCATTTCTAATTTATTCATACTTTTAGAAATAAACGAGGACACTTAATCATAGGAAACATGTCGAACAACGAAGAAACTGGGCCTTCTGACCAAGATGCAGATGAGATGGATTATGAGTGTGAACAAGAGTACCTCGACTATTTGACTGCTAAGCAAGGTTTGCAGGTCGGCCTCGATGATGGTACTGACGCCGACATCGACACCGACGGTGCCGACACCGATGGCAGTGCTGAGACCGGCGGGCAAGGTACCGGCGGGGAAGATACCGGCGGGGAAGGTATCGGCGCCGATGCCGCTACCGAAAAGAGGAAGCATAAGAAGCAGAGGATACGAAAACCTAACAAACTAGGGATTGGACGACTTGTGATCACAAAGATGGCACCTGGCAAGTTTGAGCCATTAGAGCCGGAAGAACCTCGCAAGTGCTATGGGAACCAATTAGGATGCATCCTACGGGAATGCGTGAGCATCAACGACGTTGACTTAAGGAGTAAAGAACATTTGATGCAGTTGCTCCTAACGAAGTTGCACAAGAGATTCAAGTTCCCCGACCAAGATGATAACATAGAACAACCGTGGGATGATCCGAAGATGAAAAAGATTAACAATCACGCCATGGGCATGTTTAGCAATGATTTGGCCTCCTGGAAAGGGAGGGTGAAACGAGCTATTGAGGCTAAGGAACCCCTGTCCAAGATTCTGGAGGAAAATCCAACACTTACGGAAGAGGAGTTCGAAAAGTTCAAGGACACTTGCGCTACCGAGGCAGCCAAGGCTAAGGCTGCAAAATTCAAGAGCCTTCAGCAAAGGAACACGGGGAAGCATCACCTCGGAAGCTGTGGCTACCTCGGTAAAAGGCCCATATGGGATAAGGAGGACGCGGAACGTGAAGCCGCGGGTCTCCTAGACCCCTTCGCGAAGTTCACCAACCCCTCGGACGTGACTTCATCAGGGCCCGCTACAAGTGGGACAAGGAGAAAAAGGTTTTTTACACGGACCAGATCACGAGGAAATTGATTAGACTACTGGAGAAGCATCACCAGCTTGCAGCCGAAAGCCCTACTTCTCCGACGAGGCCCAAGTGGGACACCCCTCTAAACCGGGCCTTGAACGAACTTAAGGGACTCCTTTTGGGCCAGCGGCCGCAATATGGTCGTGTGCACGGCGCTGGAGACGGCGCCACATGGAAGGTGTTTTACAACGAGGGCCCGGAGGCCAAGAAGCAGAAAAAGAAGTTTAGTCAGGCAGACATCGACGGAAAGGTGAAGCTTGCAGTCGAGAAAAAAGCAGCTGAGGACGCGGAAAAAACAGCCGAGGAGAAAAATGAGTTGCTACAGCAGGCAGTCAATGCAGTTGTAACTACCTGCAGAAATGATTCTGCTACTAACTTGGTTCCAGCTATCATCAACTGGACGAAGGAAAATCCAGACAAGACAGTACATGATTTCCTGATGCCCAGTTTCATCGGGAGCAACTCCATGAACAACAACAACATCGCACCATCACTTGCTCACGCAATCGGGCCTCCTCTCGTGGTCGCTCCCGCTCATAGCAGCCCGTCCTCAGTCTCTGGCGCGCTAGGTGGGCCTTCGTCTTTGGCTGAGCTCGACGCCGTCACGGTAATTACATGTCGCGCCAACATATATATATATAGAATATTCCATTTCCGTTGCCTTTCGGATGTTTTACGCCACAGACATATGTGTTTGCAGGGCGAAGAAACCCCGTGCACCATACTCTACTTTATCAAAGGCCAGAAGGTGGATGTGGGAAAGGGGATGATAATGAACCCCATGCAACCCACGTTCCACAACCAGCCAATTCCCACTGGGCACTGCAGGGTTAACTTGTCCAGTGTGAAATCGGGGCACGAGCATTTGCCTCATCCGGTATATCCCGTGGGAGAGGACAACGAGACCCCGCCACGGATTGGAAACTGCAAGGGTTGGGTGCTGCTATGGCCGAAGAATCTTATTCGTCTGGAGCCGGCCGAGAGCACACCAATAACCACACATGAACAAGCATGTGCGGAGACCACCACCCCGCCTACGCAATTACCAGCTCCTGTAGTGCCGATTGAGAGCGGCGGACGACGTGATGAAGGGGGTGCAATAGTACTAGCTGATGTAATCAGTCCTGTAGAGCAGATGGATGATGAGACAGAGGTCGACCCTATGGGTTTCCTCAATACAAATGTGTATGACTGTGACATAGATCTGATGAGTCAACCATATGACGAATCAAGCTATCAGCATGCTAATGAGGATATGGATGATATGCCCGGGTAGGAAGGTCGTTGGAAGGATTGCAAAAAGTCTCTCTTCATGAATTCCTCATAGGACACGCCTGAAGATGTCGCCTCAACACAGGCTCAACTATCCGGGGGTCATACAGTGCTTAGCCCGGGAACCCTGGGGCAGGGGTCAAGGAAGGGTCTGGAAGGTGTGCCCAAGAAAAAGGAGAGGAAGAGATCGGGGAAGATAACTGCCTCCAAACAAGCCAGAGCACAAAGCAGCCAGACGATGCATTCTGAAGAGCGTGTACCCATGAAAGGTGCGGCCATGTTCCATCTCACGGGCGAGCCGATGCTACCGCCGAAACCGCTGGAGGCACTATCAGGGGATCTCAGGAGACTGCACGACCATGTGCTGTCGACTGAGAAAAGCCTACTAGCCTCAAAGGATCCAGGATATCTGACATACGCGGCTCGTGTGCCTGAGGGGAAGTGCTACGTCGACACACGGCCCGCGGAGGTGTTCTTCCTGCGGTTTGACCATATCTTTGAGATGTTTCTGACAAGGCGGCTCGATTTTACAATCGTCCTCCTTTTTGCGCTACATATGAGCTCCGTCATGAAGAGTGAAGAAGTCTCGCAAATCTGTGTGGTGGATCCATACTACATGCACGAGTCTTTCTTGAGTCTCGGTGACTTTGAGCGTGAAACTGCTAGGGAGTACCTCCAAAACTTCATGGTACAGGATAAGGACCGGGAAATTGTCCTTGAGCCTTATCATCCAAAGTAAGTCAGTTCCGGACAACCCTTTCGTACATTTCAATCATTGCTTCTCTCTCATATGGGGAATAATTTGAGGTGTCTTTTCCCCGCAGCAACGGGCGCGTCGTCGTTATCGTTCTTTACCCGCAAGTCTCCCACGCCATGTATTTTGACCCTTCCAGAGACTACGAGAAAAAAGACTACACCCACATAATGAATATTCTAGATGACACTCTCCAAGGCTTCAGCATTAGAGGTGGCCACATGCAGATCAAGAAACAAAGGAACAAGAAGATGGGTTCCGCGCATAAAACTAACTTCTCATGCATCCATGTCCCAAAACCAAGCAAGAAGGATGGATTCTACATCGTCCATCTCATGATTCAGTTCAACACGGATCACCAAAAGCTTCGCATGAAAAGTAGAAATGATGATCATATCCACAAGTGGCTAGAATCTCATGGAGAAGCGGATTATAAACTTAGAGATGACTTCTTTCGCATCCAAAGCGACATTGCGATGATCATCATGAAAGAAGTCGTCGATGAGAAGGGGATGTTCCACCACGGCCCTATATCGCGAGCTGACGTCCGAACTCGCATAGGCATGCAACGTCTAGACCTCACGCCGTTCAAGAAGCTAGGGTCCATCCTCGATGATAAGGAAGGATGGAACTTCTAGTGATTTATGATGCCGATGATGATGATATGTGTCGGTTGAACTGGTATACTTTTTGTAGCGATGAAACTTTGTGATGTCCACGGTCCCTGCCGAACTTGCGTAACGCTACTTTGTTAGTTTGTGTATGATGACCTGCGTACCTCTAGTTAATTAATTTGCATACTGTATGTTGCATCTAGTTGCTAACCCTTTCTTTTTCGGTGTTTCTCTAGTATATTTTGTTGCATATATATGATTGTACATCCTCTTCATGAACATGCATCTCTAACAGGTACCTAGTATCTTGATGGCGAGATGGAAGTGCTATGTCGTGTACAAAGGGAAGGTTCCGGGGGTGTACAATGAGTGGCATGAGTGTCAGGCGCAAGTGAATGGGTTCTCGGGCGCCAACCATAAAGGCTTCAAAAGCAGACAAGAAGGAGAAGCTAGTTACTTGAGGTTCACGCTAGCGCGAGAGAGGACTCGTAACCGCCACCTCATGTACTGCATAGTTCCGCTCTCACTCATAGTGATAGCTCTTCTCGTGTATACCTTTGTTTAGATAGATGACGTTGTAGTTGCAAGTATTCGAGACTTGCATGTATCGCTATTTTCGAGATGATGACAAGATACCACTTTGTGTTGGATGATGATTATGATGAGACTATTTGTATGTATATGCTATGATTACATTTGTGGTCTCGCAGGCATTTGTATGTGTATCATGATGACATTTGTATGTGCTAAAGATTCTTCTATAAAGCTTGTTCAAATACAAAACAAATATGCCAAAAAAACAAAAAACTACTAAAATTAGCAGCAGCGAGTGGAGAAAAGTTAGCTGCAGCGCGGTAGTAGCAGTAGCGCGCATAGGAGAAGCGCGCTATAGCTATTAGCAGTAGCGAGCTTCCATTAAGCGCGCTGCTGCTACACTTGTGTAGCAGTAGCGTTGGTGAGCACGTGCTACTGCTACGTGTTAGCTATAGCGCCTTATTAGTAGCGCTGGTCCCCGCGCTACTGATACACCTAAAACCCGCGCTCCTGCTAGCCTTTTCCCTAGTAGTGATACCTGAGATTGTGAGCATGACATCATCTCAAGAGTATGGTATATTGTCATCGTCCATACCTACATTAGCTACGTCTTTGCGACAAGGTAACAGTGAAGGTATGATACGTCCATTTCGCATCATGCTTCTATATTGATATTTATTGCATTATGGGATGTTATTACACATTATGGAACAATACTTATGCCTTTTCTATCTCGGAGGGGGAAATCATCGTAATCTTCATCACCAACGATCCTCTCATCGAGAGGGGGTCAATCTCCATCAACATCTCCACCAGCACCATCTCCTCATCAAACCGTAGTCCATCTCTTGTATCCGATATTTGTCACATGTGGGTTGCTAGTAGTGTTTATTACTCCTTGTAGTTGGTGCTAGTTGGTTTGTTCGGTCGAATATCATATGTTCAGATCCTTAATGATAATAAATACTCCTCTGAATATGAACATGAATATGCTTTGTGAGTAGTTACTTTTGTTCCTGAGGACATGTGAGAAGTCTTGTTATAAGTAATCATGTGAATTTGGTATTCATTCGATATTTTGATGAGATGTATGTTGTCTTTCCTCTAGTGGTGCTATGTGAACATCGACTACATGACACTTCACCATGATTTGGGCCCGGGGGAAGGCATTGGGAAGTAATAAGTAGATGATGGGTTGCTAGAGTGATAGAAGCTTAAACCCTAGGTTATGCGTTGCTTCGTAAGGGGCTGATTTGGATCCACATGTTCCATGCTATGGTTAGATTTATCTTAATTCTTCTTACGTAGTTGTGGATGCTTGCGAGAGGGGTCACTACAAAAAAGAGACACATCCATGGCATTTTGGGCCGAATGAAATTTTTTTCTGTCATACATATGACACTTCTATGACGATAATTGTGACAAAACCAGGTATCATCATAGATGTGGTGGGCTCCTACTTCTATGACAAAAAATCATGACAGAAAATGGGCTTTTCGTCCTGGGCGGGCCGGAGACGCAGCTGCATGACATTCTTTGGGCCGTCCATGACGGAAAAAACCGTGGTAGAAGCGAAGGGGAGGAAAATTTCGGGGAGTTCCCGGTTACGG
Source organism: Triticum urartu (assembly GCF_003073215.2). Lineage (NCBI taxonomy): Eukaryota > Viridiplantae > Streptophyta > Magnoliopsida > Poales > Poaceae > Triticum > Triticum urartu. The sequence continues at coordinate 274,197,253 of NC_053023.1, forward strand.
TGGGAGGTCGGGGGCCGAGCGATGCGCGTTTCTCTCGTACATGTACGCGCGTGTGTGCGAGGCGTTCGCTCTAACTGAACCCGAGCGAGGCGTTCTCCTACTACACCTGAGAGATTGCACTGCAGGCTATGCGTTACTGAACCTGAGCGATTGATTGATGGCTGTTAACTGAACCCGATCGAGCGATTTCTTCGCTACTGCTGCTAACTGAAGCCGATCGATTGGATGAACGGTGAGCGTTGCGGGGAGGGGGGGTTGGGTGAACAGTGAGCGGTGGCGTTGAACAGGACCCCCATTTTGCAGTACACCACACCCCTCCCGATGAACAGGACCCCCCTTTCGACCGTAGGAGGTCCGTTTCTTCCATTTAGCGGTATGCCAGACCCCTCCCGATCAACAGGACCCCGTTCCGAACGTAGGAGGTCCGTTTCCTCTATTGTGCGGTACGCTAGGCCTCATTTCCATCGCATGTTCCGTCCAAGCCCTCCCGATGAACATGACCACGCATTCCGTTCCGACCCAGCCCGTTGGCTCCCACGCGTTCCGTTGCCTCCCGATGAACACGACGCATTCCGTTGCCTCCCCATGAACATGACGCATTCCGTTGCCTCCCCATGAACACGACGACGACGCTGTTTCTCCGTTCCGACCCAGCCATGTACACGAGCCCTGGCCATACGTATGCGCGAGTAGGCGTTCGAGACCCCGCCCGTATGTACACATACATGGCCGTATTTTCTTTTTTGCACCCTGGCCGCTGTACGTACGTGTACATGCTACGTGTGCGCCTCTACTACGACACGTACGCGCCTCTACTACGACACGTGTGTGCCTCTACATCCACCAGTATATATGTACGTACACGTTTGCGACCAGAATGACAATGCTATGTACGCTTCGACCAGGTGGGTCCCGACTGTCAGGCACTTCCTTGCCTGCGAAGATGTAGCTGGTGGGTCCCAGCAGTCAGGGGGGTGAATCATTTTTTTTGCCCGGACGCACTTCCTTGCGTGCGAAGATGTAGCTGGTGGGTCCCAGCAGTCAGGGGCAAACGTTTTTTCATGAAATACAGTGGCCCGTCCGGTGTGTCCCAGCTGTCAGGTGGAGGAATCATTATTTTCCGCGTAATAAGGAGGCACTTCCTTGCTGCGGTCGTTGACCAAGTTGTCAGCCTCTCCACGTACAGTCCACGTCCGATGGAAGTCGTTCCTTGACCACGTTGACCACGCCGCGCCGAGAGCACTAGGGCGGTGGACGACGGGGAGCTGGGGAAAACACGGTAGTGGAAGCCCGCGCAGAGAGGAGTACGAGGGTTCACTGGTTTGGCTGCGGTGTGAGGCTGTCGTCGCCGTAGGGCCTGGCTAGCGGTGGGAATAGTAGGGGGCGGTGAGGCCTCCGCGGCAGCACAGCCGGCCACGGGAGGCAGGAGCATGCGGCATGACCGGCACTGCTTTGGGCGGCTGCAGCAAGAAGACCAGAGGTTGAAGAAGCACTACGGTCGTTAGATGGAAATCGTACGGTTACTGGAGCTAGAATCGTTCATATTGACTAAAGTTGACAAAGGCCCCTGTCCCAGTCAACTTAGTAGGCCCACAAGTCAGCCTCCCACCATGGTCGGTCCCAGCTAGCAGGGGGAGTATTCATTTTTTTGTGCGTAATAAGGAGGCACTTCCGGTGGGTCCGAGCTGACGGCGGGGAGACCGTTTTTTTCGCCAAATACGCTGGCCTGTCCGGTGGGTCCCAGCAGTCAGGGGGGAAACATTTTTTTGCAAAATAAGGTGGCCCATCCGGTGGGTCCCTGCTGTCAGGTGGAGGAATAATTATTTTGCCCGTAATAAGGAGGCACTTCCTTGCGGCCGCCTGGACCCAGTTGTCAGCCTCTCCACGTACAGTACTCTTCCGATGGAAGTCGGTCGTTGACCATGTTGACCACGCCGCGCCGAGAGCACCAGGTCGGTGGTCTGGACGACGGCGAGGCCTAGGAAGGGGATGACGCGGAGCCGGGGAAGACGCAATAGTGGAAGCCCGCGCGGAGAGGAGTACGAGGGTTCACTGGTTCGGCTGCGGTGTGAGGCTGTCGTCGCCGCAGAATAACAGGGGGTGTGGGTGAGTAGAGGGATGGCCTAGCCAGTGGTGGGAGTAGTACGGGGTGGTGAGACCTCCACGACATCACAGCCGGCTACGGGAGGCAGGAGCACACGACACGACCAGCGCTGCTTTGGGCGGCTGGAGCAAGAAGACCAAAGGTTGAAGAAGCACTACGACCGTTGGATGGACATCGTACGATCACTACAGCTAGAATCATTTATATTGACTAAGTTGACAAAGCCCTTGGTACGCGTCAACTTAGTAGGCCCACAGCTCGGATTTGGCAGAGAACATATAGCCCATTTGCGATTTGTAAGAATGTACATCCCATTTTTTAATTCTAATGGAATTTACTACAGCCCATTTACAGTTTGTTAAAAGTACAGCCCAACTTCTAGCTAGGACAACGATTAATAATTTCAAACAACCGCTCAAAATAGATTTCAAAAAAATTCCCACATTTTGATGGGATCTGAAATATTTTTATCCGAAATTTCTAGTCAGGTTAAATATAATTTCAAAATAAAGTTGTATTACGTTAAAATCCAACGAAATATTGCGCGTGCAACAAGTAATGAAATTAAAATTTTCAAATTCCGAAAATAATATATTTTTCAAACTAATTACGTGTTTGGTGCATAGTAACTGTCCAGTTATTATAATTACATCCCATTTATTATTTCATAAAGTCCATTTTCTTGTTAAGCCTAATGCATACCTCCTAGGAAAGTTTGCAGCCCAGCGGGGCGGAGAATAACAAGTTGACCCGGATATTGTGTACAACTGTCGGCCCAGTTGCATTGCTGATGTTGAAAAAATGCCTATGTAGTATAGTACAACCTAACATGGTTACTCAGCCCACATTCAGCAACGCCGGAAAGGCCCAAACAAGGCTTTTGTACAACTTTTTGAAGTCACTGAGCTCAATTAATAACTTAAGAAAAAAGTTAGATTATAGTGGAACCTAATTAAAAGCTGTCACGAGCAAATAAATAATTCAACGGGTCCCACTTGTGCGTGTGCGCGTGTGTGTGCGTGTGTGTGTGTGAGAGAGAGAGATAGAGAGAGAGAGACCCATCGGTCGATGCTCGTAAATACATCTTTCAGCCATATGAATTGCTGATGCTCAGTAAAAACTTATATAGTTGACACAATCATATAGAACATCATAGCACACTGAACTTGCATACAAAAATTTCACGCAGGCGGCACAATCAGGATGGAAGCAGTGGATCGCTACGGGAAGGGCTATGTTGAAACCAACGAAGTCGTACATAACGGTTCATCATCTTTATCAATGACAGGGAAATATCTTGAATGTTGTGCAAAGAAAACAGACAGACAACACAATAAGTTCTGCTAGCACATTAAGTTGACGTACAACCCTTTCTAAAAAAATTTCAGGTACAAAATTAGAACAAGTCAGAATCAAATGTACTGGCATATCAGTGCTACACACCCATAGCTCGGATTTAACTAGTATCTGACAAGATTCAGTTGTTACTTCAAATTAGAGCACATCCAGGCAGCCAGCCCTGTCTCTTCTCCCAAAGAAGCAGTGGCCTCCGCCGTGCCATGGAGTAGGCCCTGTGCCATCCATCGTTCCGAGCAACACGGGGAAAGTCTGACGTTGACTCCTGTAATGGACGTCGTCGACGGACCCTGGCACCAGCGGCGGCGGCGGGACTTCGATTGATGGATTGACCACTTCTTCGACATGCACGAACACTCGATACAGGTACATCCCTAACGTAGTCCGTGGCGGCCTTGGTGGCGATGAATAGTACAACCCCGGTTCCTGCACCGGTATCTCAACACCAATCACCTTCGGTATGGTGGACAGCTTCTTCATCCATGCCATAACCGTCAGAACCCAGCTATCTGGAGGAACAAACATACTTACGAGCTCACCTCCAAGGTCGTTCATAAGCTCGTTCATGGACTCGCTATTCCAAGCACGTCGAGGCATGCCGTGGAAGGTAAGCTTTGTTAAAAACTCAAGCTCAGAGGGCACCAAGCCCCATCCTGAGTGCCACCGATCAAAGCTCATCAGCGCGCCATCGCAGGACAAACGCCGGGAAGTTTCGAACACACCACTGCACTCGAAAATTGTCCGGAACCTGACGAAGAAATCAGCCGGTGGCGGACAGACTTCGACGAGCAAGTCACTTATTTGGATGTCGTGCGCAATTCCAAGAGCTTTGACAAGGTCATCCGGCGAGATGGGAGGCCGATCGCCGTTGATGGTTACCATCAGCACTTTGCTGGCAAACTGGTCGTCAAGTGCCGACATGCCACTGTTGAGCGATAGCACGCAGCGACCGAAGGCAGGACGGACCTCAGGATCTCCGGCATGGAGATCCGCATTGACCGGCGACATGATAGTGCGCTTGAGTACAGGGAGTACAGGAGGGGGATTTGGAGGAAATGGAGTAGGAATCGAGATTCCAGAGGTGGGGGAGGGGCGGGAGACTGGGGATGAAAAGGTAGCATGAATTTCGAGCACGCGCCAATATGCTCTCGGCGTGTAAGCGCACGAAAACACCGGTGGCGCCCACATGTCGGCCTAAGAGTCCTTATTCTTTCTTTTTTGGACAGCCCGACCTTTTTTTCAGGATCTTTTGAGAGCCCGGCTTGAGAGTCATAATTGACCTGTTTGGCATTGTGTTACTAGTCGGCCCATATTCAACGACACCTCACTGGCCCAAACAAGTGTACATCATCGAAAAGACATTGAGCTCAAATTATATAACTTGAAAAAAAGGAGATATAGTCTGAACACTGGAGAATGGTGATGCCCTCATTTAGCCCACCAGTAGTTCGAGACAATAAACAGTTCAAAACAACGATATATGCAACATTCTAACACTGAGTAGTGACTACTACTGTAAGTGCATCTAGTGCCACCCCTAGTTGGTTTTGGAGTATTGACGACAAACCTAGTTGAGGGACTAATGTGTTTGTGAGAATTGCATGATAACACAGGTAGAAGTCCCTCATTGATTCGGTTTTCCTACCAGAGATGACCCCTAAAAATGTATGAAGACATTGAAGTCAAAGGTGGTATATGAAGATATTCACATTTGAAGACTATGACAAGAGAAGACACCACATGAAGCCTATGGAGCTCGAAGACTTAGATCTTTCGTAGTTCTTTTTCTTTTGTGTTGAGTCATAGGAACCACCGTACTGTTAAGTGGGGTCCAAGAGAACCAGTCAGACTGACTGAAGTGATGCCTAACCAAAAACCTATGTCTTCGAGTGAAGACTATGAGAGCGAATCTTGTCCAGAGTCGGACAAGTCAGCTTTGCTTGTAGCCCAAGTAAAGTTGCCGTGTGAGTTTGAAATCTGACCGTTGGAACACGTGTCAGTTCCTTAGTGACCCAAGGTCATTTCGGACAAATCAGGTCGGGTTGCCAAGTGGCTATAAATAGCCCACCCCCCACAACTATAAATGGTTGGCTGCTCAGATTGAGAGTACGGCTTTTGTCATTTGAGAGCAACCCACCTCGAAGCCTTTGAGAGAGAATTCCTTGCGAGGATAAAGCCCTAACCACCCAGAGCCAGAGAGAATTGGGCATCACTTAAGTCTTCTTGTCTGTGTGATCTGAAGACTTATTACACTTGAGGATTGTGCATACTCCAGCCGGTTAGGCGTCGCGTTCTGAGCATCCAAGAGACATTGTGGATTGCCGGTGAACGAAGTCTGTGAAGGTTTGGGAGTCTACCTTGAAGACTTACCAGAGTGATTGGGCGAGGTCTGTGTGACCTTAGCTCAAGGGGAATATGGTGAGGACTGGGTGTCCTGAGCTGCGTGTTCAGGACTGGGTGTCCCAGACTGTGTGTCCTAAGGTTTAAATACCTAGCTGCCCCAACCAGACGTACAATTGTCACAGCAACTGGAACTGGTCCAACAAATCATTGTCTTCAACGAGTCACTGGTTTCATCTTCCCTTCCCTTTACTTACTGTTGCTCCTTGTGAAGTCATTGTATGTTTGCACTATCTTTTGTCTTCACTGAGTGACTGCATGTTCTGTATGGCTTCATAATATCTTCCTACCTGATCCTTACTACATTGCTGCTATTAAGTCATTATGCTTTCACTTCATTGAATACTTGACTATGGCTTGTCTAGTGTAGTCTACCTTCCGCTGCATGGTAATAGGTTTATTTCTATCGTTTGTCTTCATAACTTCCACGTTTTGAAGACTTTCATAAAAATCGCCTATTCACCCCCCCTCTAGTCGATATAATGCACTTTCAATTGGTATCAGAGCAAGGTGCTCCCTTGTTCTGTGTGATTCGGTTTAACCACCTAGAGTTTTAGCTATGTCGACTGCAGGGATAATTAAAGTCTCCGCTGCGTGCCCCGTCTTCGATGGAACTGAATATCCCTACTGGAAGAATAAGATGCGCATGCATCTTGAAGCCATTGATGTCGACCTATGGTATGTCATCGAAAACGGCGTTCCCAAGGCTGGAGAAGGTGTCACTGCTGCTGACGTCAAGAAATTTGTTCAACTGGACTCTACTGCCAAGAATATCATCTGTGGTCACCTGACCAAAGGATAGTATGGCTGTGTGAGTGCTTTGAAGACATCTAAGCTGGTCTGGGACTGGCTCTCCAAGATCAGATAATCAGTGTCCTTCGCAACCTCTTCAACCGCTTCAAGCGAAATGACAATGAGAATGTCCAGCACACTTTTGACCGACTCACTGACATCACAAATGAGCTTCAAGCCCTCGGCGCTACTGAGATCACCAAACATGAAGTCGTCAAGACACTACTGAGATCACTTGATAGTTCGTTTGACATCCTAGCCCTGATGATTCAAGAACATCCTGATTTCAAGACACTCGATCCATCTGACATACTTGAGAGGCTCAACACACATGAGTTTCAGCTTTCTGAAAAAAGAGATATCTATGGTCCAAACTATGGGCGAACTCGTGCCTTGAAGGCAAAAGCTGTCTCCTCATTTGAAGAAGAATCTGACAGCAGTTCTGATGATCCTGAAGACATTGGAAGAGAACTTGCTATGCTTGTGAAGGAGTTCCAAAAATTTACCAAGAAGAAAGGCTTCAGAAAGTCTTCCCGATCAAGCTCAAGGAATGATGAAGCTTCTACTCATGACTACAAGAAGAAAACATGTCACAAGTGCAAGAAACCTGGCCACTTCATCTCTGAGTGTCCACAGTGGGACAATGAGAACAAAAAGAAGAAGAAGAGCAAGGAATATGACTCTGACGACAAGAAGAAGAAGAAATACTCAAAGTCTTCGTCCAAGTCTTCCTCAAAGTCTTCATCACACAAGGAGAGCTCATTTGGCAAGGCACGTGCTTTTGTTGGCAAGGAAATGGACTCGGAGGAGGAGTCCGCTTCTGAGGAGGCGGAGGTGGAGTCTGAGGAGGAGTCCAATTCAGGCATCGCAAGTCTGGCTACAGCATACGTTGCCAAGTCCATCTTCAATATTGAAGACAATGACCTCGTCACCGACACCGATGCAAATGACAAGGACTACTCCGCTTCTACCTACTGCTTCATGGCTCGCGGTGCCAAGGTAAACACACGCACTACTCACTATCAAACATCTAGTGACGATGACTCTGATTGTGATTCAAAACCCAGCTACAAAACACTTGCTAAAATTGCAACTGAACAGCAGAAAGCTATGGAACATATTCAAAAACTGTTAGACAGAAGTGATGATCTGTTAGGTGCTGAAATGACTCGATCTGAATCCTTAATTGAAGACATAAAAAATCTTCACGTTAAGTATCAGGAACTTGAAAGTCGTCATGAAACTCTCTCAACAACTCATCAAAAGCTTTCCTATGATTATCTTCAAAGGAAGCAAGATCTTGAGAAATTGAGAGCGGTTCATGAAGATCTTCAAAAGGAAAACGAGTCACTTCACTCCAAACAGATCAGTCCCGCTCAGGAAGGATTTGAACCACCATGTCTTAAATGCATTGAGCGTGATAATGCTACTTCTGTTGCTGAATGTTCTACTGCTACTACTGTTGCAATATCTTCAACTGTTGATGTGGTAACTAACCCCTCTGCTGAGGATAGCACTGCTATTGCTGATGAGAATGCTAGGTTGAAGACATTGCTTGAAACAGGGATGTACAAAAGTCTTAAAGGGCATCAGACACTATGTGATGTCCTCAAAAAGCAGATTCTGAACCGAAACCCGAGGAAAGAGGGTGTTGGGTTTGTAAGGAAAATGAATGTTGATGGCTCTTACTGGAAACCTGAGCAGTACCCCAAAACCATGTGGGTTGCTGCAAAGGAACCTTCAGCATACCCATCCAATCTATCTGGCTTCACCTGTGCTAACCCCATTATCATAGATGAATCCTTTGATGCAAATTATATACTGTTTAAGAATCAGAATGGTGAAGTGTTTGCCAGGTACATTGGTACTAACTGCAGGAATGGACCGCCTATGAAGAAGATCTGGGTTCCAAAAAGGTGTCTGGAGAATCTTCCTGTGAATGTCATGACACCTCACGTGAAGAAGACAAACCTCAGACCAAAGGCTTCATACGGTCCAAAGGCTTCGTACAGACAGAGGACTCACCTGAGTCGCACTAACGCAAATGTTTTGCGGGGAAACCATACTCAGGCATATGAATATGAGAGCGGTTCATCAAACCGCCATGTTCATAAGACCAAGAACTATTCTGCTTATTCTTATGAGTACTATTGTCCGCCTGCAAGATTGTTTGCTAGGGCTCCAAAGCCAAAATTCTCAGATGCTGCACTTAGACTTATTGCTTCTCAGCCACCCTTGAAGATGTGGGTGGCTAAGAAAGCTTAACTCTCTTTTGCAGGGAAAGGTCTCCAGCAAAAAACCAAAATCGTCTGACGCCATTGTTGGGGACCTTAAACATCTTGTAGGGCGCAAGATCAAATGCCCAAATGGTCTTACTATGTACTTCGTTCCTGAATCGCTTGCTACTCTCCCTATTAGTCCTAATCTGGATCTAAGCTTTCATAACCCACTGGTTCGTCAAATGATTTTGCTTCACAATGCTCTTGGTGAAGCCTATCCCCCTAAATGCACTGTAGGGTACGACACCAGCGTCTTCAGAATGGATTATTGATAGTGGGTGTACAAATCACATGACTGGCAAAAGAAGTCTTCTTATGGACTCAACCTTACGTCCATCCGACAAGAGCCACATCACATTTGCTGACACTGGTAAAAGTAAGGTATTGGGTCTAGGTAGAGTTGCAATCTCAAGGGATCAACACATGGACAAAATCATGCTTGTTGAATCCCTTGGCTTCAACTTAATGTCTGTCTCAATGCTTTGCGATTTGAACATGATCGTAATATTTGGAAAATATCGTTGCCTTGTACTAATGGAATCTGACAAGTCTCTAGTGTTTGAAGGGTATCGAAAAGATGATCTGTACGTAGTAGATTTCTCAGCAGGACCACAGCTTGCCGTATGTCTTCTAGCAAAAGCTTCAGAATGCTGGCTCTGGCATCGGAGGCTTGGGCATGCTGGCATGAGGAACCTCCACACCCTTGCCAAGAAGAAGCATGTCATAGGCATCGAGGGCGTCAAGTTCAAGAAAGATCACTTATGCGGTGCCTGTGAAGCAGGGAAGATGACGAGGGCCAAACATCCTTCGAAGACAATCATGACCACTACTCGACCCTTCGAACTGCTTCACATGGATCTTTTCGGTCCCACTCATTACTCAACTCTTACTACTACTGCATGCCTCTATGGCTTCGTTATTGTTGATGATTACTCTAGATACACTTGGGTGCACATAATCCTTTACAAGACTGAAGTGCAGGATGTCTTCAGACGCTTCGCCAATCGAGCTATGAACAATTATGGCGCCAAGATAAAGCACATCAGAAGTGACAATGGCATTGAATTCAAGAACACTGGCCTTGATACATATCTTGATACCTTGGGCATCACACATGAATTCTCAGCCCCGTACACGCCACAGCAGAATGGCGTCGTCGAACACAAGAACAGAACACTCATTGAGATGGCCAGAACGATGCTAGATGAATACAAGACCCCAAGAAAATTCTGGCTTGAAGCCATTGATACTGCATGCCATACAATCAATCGTGTTTATCTTCACAAGCTTCTGAACAAGACATCTTATGAGCTCCTTACTGGCAAGAAGCCAAATGTCAGTTACTTCAGAGTATTTGACGCAAGGTGCTGGATCAAGGACCCACATCACACCTCAAAGTTTGCACCAAAAGCACATGAGGGTTTTATGCTTGGATATGGAAAGGATTCGCACTCCTACAGAGTCTTCAATCTCTTTCATTACAAAGTGGTTGAAACAGTGGATGTGCGGTTCGATGAGACCAATGGTTCACAAAGAGAGCAACTGCCAAATGTGCTAGATGAAGTTCCATCCAGTGAATCAATCAAGCTAATGGGAACTGGAGAAATTATACCTTCTGAAGCTCATCCTGAAGAAGAACTTATCATCTCAGCACCTGATCAACATGAAGACAATGCTCAGCCTGAAGACATTCCTTCTAACAACGACAATGATCAGCAAGAGCAAAGTCTTCGCCCTGTACATCCTCGCGTTGCCAATGAAGTGCAGATTGAAAGAATAATTGATAGCATCAATGCACCCGGTCCACTCACTCGTTCAAGGGCAACTCAGCTAGCAAATTTCTGTGGGCACTTCGCATTTGTCTCAATAACAGAACCCAAGAAAGTTGAAGAAGCCTTCATGGAACCTGAATGGATTCAAGCTATGCAAGAAGAGCTTCAACAGTTTGAGCTGAATAATGTATGGGAACTAGTTAAGCGTCCTGATCCACAGAAGCACAATATAATAGGCACCAAATGGATATACCGCAACAAGCAAGATGAGCATGGTCAAGTTGTCAGAAACAAAGCTCGCCTCGTTGCTCAAGGATATACTCAAGTGGAAGGCATTGACTTCGATGAAACATTTGCTCCCGTGGCTAGACTTGAAGCCATACGCATACTGCTGGCCTATGCAAATCATCACAACATACTTCTATATCAAATGGATGTGAAGAGTGCTTTTCTCAATGGCAAGGTTGAAGAAGAAGTGTATGTTGCACAACCGCCTGGCTTTGAAGATCCAAAACATCCTGACATGGTATACAAGCTCAACAAGGCACTGTATGGCCTCAAACAAGCCCCTCGGGCCTGGTATGACACACTCAAATACTTCCTGAAGAGCAAAGGCTTCATACCTGGTTCCCTAGACCCCACTCTCTTCACGAAGACATATGATGGTGATCTGTTTGTGTGCCAAATATATGTGGATGACATTATCTTTGGCTGCACCAATCAGAAGTACAGTGAAGAGTTTGGATATATGATGCAAGAGCAATATCAGATGTCCATGATGGGAGAGCTGAAGTTCTTCCTCGGTCTTCAAATACGACAACAACGCAACGGCATCTTCATATCTCAAGAGAAGTATCTCAAAGATTGCCTGAAGAAGTTCGGTATGCAAGACTGCAAAGGCTTCACAACACCAATGCCAGCCAAACATCATCTGGGTCCCGACGACAATGGTAAAGAGTTTGATTAAAAGGTATACCGCTCCATGATTGGTTCTTTACTTTATCTATGTGCATCTAGGCTAGATATTATGCTTAGTGTTTGCATGTGTGCTCGATTTCAAGCGGCACCAAAGGAGTCGCATCACTTAGCTGTGAAGCGAATTCTTCGATATTTGGCTCACACCCCAACTCTAGGATATGATATCCAAAGGGCTCAGAGTTTGATCTGGTTGGATTCTCGGATGCTGATTATGCTGGTGACAAAATTGATCGAAAGTCTACATCATGCACATGTCACTTTCTGGGACGATCACTTGTATGTTGGTCTTCAAAGAAGCAGAACTGTGTATCTCTCTCCACTGCTGAATCTGAATACATTGCTGCTGGATCTTGCTGCGCTCAGCTTCTGTGGATGAAGCAAACACTCAAGGACTATGGCATTCATCTGAAGCAAGTGCCACTTTACTGCGACAACGAAAGCGCCATCAAGATCGCCAACAACCCAGTTCAGCACTCGAAGACAAAGCACATTGAAATTCGTCATCACTTTCTCAGAGATCATGTTGTGAAGGAAGATATTGATATCATACACGTCAACACTGAAGAGCAATTGGCATATATCTTCACCAAGCCCTTGGATGAGAAGAGATTTTGCAAGTTACGGTGTGAGCTAAATATCCTGGAATCCTCAAATGTCCTGTGATCAGGCACACATCCTAACCCTTATGCATATTGATGACTTAGATGTGCAACACACGAAGTAAAGTATATCTTCAATCAATGAAGACATACATTCTAAGTGTGAATACATTAATGTGGAATTTGACTTCGGAGCACCACGATAATTGTGCGCCATGTCTGGGTCTAATACTTCCTATACGGTGGGTAACGCCACCACCAAATGTTCTATTTTGAAGTGTTTCACTCATGGCGTTACCTTGCAATGTCTTCACATTTGGTTTGGCTTCAATCTCAACATATCTTCATGATTATCTTCACTATGTTGATTATATATATATATTAGTGTTCTGTCCTCTACAGCATTCACTTATAGCTATGTCTTCATTGTTGAATCTTTTGAACTAAGTGAATGTGATCGGACCCTAACCTCTCTATGCTTTCTATCTCAAATTCTATCTCTCCAAATCATATGCATTCTATTGAAACTGTCGAATGTCTTCTCTGCGTCCTTGTCAGCAGAAGATACAGAGACAACCATTAAGTCCGTTTTCAATGCTCATTCCTCCACATGAAGTAGGAACGACCACCCGACAATCAAGGCGTGCGTGGGACATGGAACAAACCCCAAAATTCCGCATAATGGCCACGTGTTCCTCAGATGCGAATTGCCAGGGGCACCTGTGTAATAGCGCAGTGCCGCCCATGTACCTATAAATACACACTTCACAGCAGTCATTATCTCTTCTTCCACTCTCGCACGAACCCTAGCGCCACCGCTAGCCCTCGACGACGCCGGCGACGAAGCGCTTTGCTGCCGCGACCTCTCCGACGCCGTCTTCACGCCGACCGCGGACATCGTCCTCTCCGCCGTCGCCGTAGGTGTCCTCCGTCACCAAGTTAGGGCACGGAAGATCGAACTGCTCGGCCTCATCTTCCACTTCGTCTAACAGTTCTTAGTGTGGTAAATAAAACTTCCTTTTTACAGCAGCGTTGATCCTATGGATTTGTCACTTTCTACCACAAGCAGTTTCTATTCACACAAGTTAGATCTCTCATACTGCATCTCATAACATGCCTAGTATATTCACTTATGCTTCACAAAGTAGTTAGATTCCTCACTTGTACTGATCTGTGGATTCGTACAAATCTGGAACCAACTCCTTATCTATGAGTGAATGTCTTCGCAAAATGAGGTCAATGTCTTCTAAACTGATTTATCTTCAAAATCTTCTGAGAATGCATATGACCTCTTCCCCTTCCCTCGCACCTTAATGCTGTCATGGGTACATGTCCGTGGGAGAATCCTTTGGTTCTCATAGTCTGCATTCATTTGCAGAATTCTTACAACATCACATTAATTCTCCCGAAGCCAGTTCATGTTGGTCCAGCAAGCGAAAACCTTTGAAGCCTTTGAACGTGTTGAAGCCTTTCAAGTTAAAGTTTATGGCTTCAGAGAAAGCAGCAAGGAAGGGTGGCAGAAAGCGTCATGGAGAAACATCCAGAGATCTGCCAGATGAACTCTTAGAACTGTACAAGACAGATCCTGAAGAGGATTACAATCAGTGCAAGACCCAAATCCAATGGATTCGAAGATATTGGGCAGAACAATGGTTCAAATACCGATTTGTAACCCAAGAATATGCTGAGAAAAATGCCATCAAGAGACCGTGGGGTGACATCCAATACAAGAATCTTCTACCCAGGTCCAGAGATGAAGCCATTGCTCAAGGCTTCTATCCCTGCATGGTTCGTGGGCCACAGCCAGCTGATGCACACCCATCGTCACTACTATGGTGTCGTGACGACAATCTGTTCAAGCGCAACTTCTAGTTTGCCCAGAACTCAGCGAAGCAGAACAAGAAGACTTTGGGGTTAGACTTCAACCCTGGTCCCTCAGCACCAAGGGCAAATGGCACACGAGATGCAGAAGCCAATGTCATTGGTCCTTTCCACAACCTTGAAGGCCTCATCACCGGCATCTTAGTTCAAGGGACTGTAGTGAATGAGCCTGCAGCTGATGCTGAATCAGAAGAAGCTCCTGCAACGCTGAAGACAAAGAAGATGAAGAAGCCTAAAGCTTCAAAGCCTGCCCCCTCACCAAAAATCTCAAGGGCGAAGCCACTGGCAACTACACCTCCTGAAGACAGTGTGCAGTCTGAAGACTTATCTCGCATCTCCAAGCCCCAGAAAGTCAAGATGCCTCTGCCTCACACCGGACAAGAGCTAACTACTGCTGCCATTCTGCGCAATGACGACATTGATCTGTCAAGTGATGAAGATCTAGCAGATGACGCTCTTGAGCAACTCATCAAGAGCAAAGAAGAAGCAGAAATCTTCAATGATCTGCCTCTCTTTGATGTGACCATCATCCACAACTTCATCGACGAGTGGTTTGACACGCCAAACATCAGCTTTGAAGATCTGCAGCTACCAATTGGCCTCAGTGTCGCCTTCCAAGGCGCCATTGCTTCAGAACTCGCTATTGCCTAGCGCATTGTTGAACTGAAGCAAAAGATTGACTATGAAAAGGCTCAGTTCAAGAAGCATATGGCCAAGCTCAGCGTGCAGGAAGTGAAGAACTTCAAGAGTATGATGCACGAGCTCAAGGAAGCCTTTGTAAAGAAACGTGCAGAAGCTCAGGGTTCGCGTGAGCGCATGAAGACTCTGGCTGACAGATGTGTGCAAGCCTACAATGAGGCTGAGGAGCGCAAGGCCCTTGGGCGTCCTGGCATCGACCCCAGGATGGCCGCAAAGAAGAAGAAGAAGACTGCTATGGCTGAACCTAACGCACCAAGGCAGGAAGCAGTTCCTATTGTCTTCCCAACTAAAATGACTGGCTCGAAGCCAAAAAGCCGGTCAACAGCTTTAGAGCTCAAGAAGACAAGGACTGCTGAGGCTAAAGCCAGGAAGAGGAAACATTCTGAAGCCTCTCCAACTGCCCCCTCCAAGAAGAAGAGGAAGACCAAGAAAGATCGGGCTGCTTCCATAGAGCCCTTGATAGTTGAACCCATTTCTATGGTCTATCCTGAAGCTGAACGCCAACTGACCATCCATGAGCCTGCTTCCACAGAGGCTCATGAAGCTGAAGACTTTCCAGCAGCTGATCCCATTGCTGCTGAAGACATTGGTCAACATGACAATGTAGAAGATGGTGCAGTCCTTCCTCAGAACAGCGAACTCATCAGCATTGGTCGTCCACTGACGCCAATTGCACAGGATGCTTCATGGGCGGATCGCCCACAAGAGGAAGAAGACTTTGAGGCCCAGCCCACTCCAACTCCACAGGCGTCGCCCGCGTTGCGCAGGCTTCGCAAAGGTCCAAGGCCTCAAGTCTCTGCTGAAGACAATCCGGCTGCATCAGTCGCGGAAGAAGAAGTCCCACAAGTTCCCACTCCCCTGTCCCAACAAGAAGCAGTTCTCAAGGAGAACGTGCCTGTGACCGACCCTCCAGCTCGTCAAGTGGAGGATGAAAATCTTGCGGCTGCCACAACCACCAATGAAGCTAATGCGGAGCCCTCCCCAACGGAAGAAGAAGACAGCGAAGCCACTGATCCCGTCACTTCTGTTCCTGAGTCTGCTGCCGGTCCCCAGTTCGACTATCATGTTGAGCACAGGCCTCAGGTACAGAAGCCAATCCCAAGACTGCCAAGGTTCCCAGGTCCTGCATCAGCACCTGGCTCCTTCAATATCAATGGCTTCAGGGCAGACAACACATTCTTCGATAGCTCCAGGAACCCCTACTCAAGGGAAAGGATATCATCTGATCGGTTCTAGAGCTATCCTCAGCGAAGCTATTACTCATGCATTCTTTACAACCAAGGTCGCATCTTCCCACACAAGCGCCTTGACATTGAAGCCATAGCTGGTCTGCCTTGTCTGGAAGAAGCTTTGGATTGCTTCAAGGAAGTTGGACTGCTGCCGTTCATTACTGACCAAGAGCATTGGAATGAAGAGTTGCTGCTCCAATTCTATGCCACACTTCACATCCGCGGGTACAGTAGAGATCCGAAGACTTGGGTCCTGGAGTGGATGACCGGAAATGTTCATCACGAAGCCAATGCATTTGACATCATTGAGCTCACTGGTTTACCCACTCCTAGCGATCTCTACGAGCATGGCTGTCAGCTGCATAGTGAAGCTATTGAGAGCATCTTTAAGAGGCCGGAACCTGATATGAGTCAGATGCTCAGCATGATGAAGCCATTGCCCCAAGATGCTGCTTATCCAATAGAGTTCTTCGTTGAAGACCTTGAGTATCTGCCACGAACCATCTATCACATCATCAGGCGAACTCTCTGGCCCATCAAAGGGCACTCTCCAAATGCCAAGCTTGAGGGTGCAATGAAGACTTTGGTCTTCTATATTCTTCATCGAAAATGCTTCAATACACAGGACTTATTCATCCGCCAACTTGCTGCATCGGGCTCTGATCTGTTTGGCTTGAAGTTCTACGCCCCATGGGTAATGCGGCTAATTAAACTTCACTCCGATATCTCATATCAGCCATCTGCTCGCTATCATAGGATTTTTCTGCCTGATGTGGATATCTCTACTGAAGCCATCTATCCTGAGCCTGCAAAGGAACCTCTAAGTCTTCAGAATGCAGAGCATCAGAGTTTCTCACAGAACATTGAAGGAGTTGAAGCAGTCACTCGGGTGTATCCTTTGGCTGGCACTACACGTGCACCACACCCTGCGTCTACTGAAGCCACTGATAGTACAACTGCTCCAAGACCCAAGAAGCGCACTCGTGTTCTCAACGACCGAGAGCTTCTTGTGGCTCTTCATCAGAAACAGGATAGGCATCATGACTGGCTGAAGCATCAGATGAAAAGCCTCTTGGTGAAAGTTAATCGCATTCGCAATCTTGCCACCAAGAATGCTTTCGTTGCCCATGAAACCTGTCGCCGTACATGGAAAGGGCTAACAATGATGTGTTGAAGATGATCTCCAAGAGGATGGCTTCACTGAGCGATTCAAGTTTGACTCCACACCTCCTCGAAGAGCTGTGCTGCTAGGAACTCCACCCCTTGAAGACTCTGAGTTCTCTTCATCTGCTGCAACAGTGACTGCCAGAGTTATCGAGGATGAAGATGATGCTACTTCACCACCACCTCCTTCAGCACGCGTCAACTCTGCTCCAAGTCCTTCAGCACCGCCAAACACCACCAACGACCCTGCTACTTCACCTACTCCGCATGGGAACGAGTAGGTGCTCTATGTCTTCAAACCTTTTTGGTCCTTACTGACAAAAGGGGGAGAAGCATATGAGGTTGATAGTCTTCAAGCGGGTCCATATGGGCGGGTGCTTTATATTTTGCTTCGTGCTTACAACTCTCTTTTGCTACATTTGGTTCTTTGAGTTGTAACACTTAAACTCGATGGTCGTCTGCTACTTATCTGCCACTTTGTTTTGCGATGATAAATTCCGCATGTGCGACGATAAATTTCGCACTTAGATCATTCTGCAGACGTCCATTTTCCATTATGCATGTCATTATCTTCATATACTTTCACATGCATAGTGGATTGTCATCATAAGTTGAAGTGGATCTCCACAAGTACAACCTGCCATGTGCATTTGCATTCCAAAAGCAAATTACCTATATGCACATCTTCCGGGGGAGCCCTTGCAACTTATGAAGACAATTCCTTATCCTTTACAATTTCACAGATTATATTCCCCATTGAAAACTTCAACTAGTTTGTCATCAATCACCAAAAAGGGGGAGATTGTAAGTGCATCTAGTGCCACCCCTAGTTGGTTTTGGAGTATTGACGACAAACCTAGTTGAGGGACTAATGTGTTTGTGAGAATTGCATGATAACACAGGTAGAAGTCCCTCATTGATTCGGTTTTCCTTCCAGAGATGACCCCTAAAAATGTATGAAGACATTGAAGTCAAAGGTGGTATATGAAGATATTCACATTTGAAGACTATGACAAGAGAAGACACCACATGAAGCCTATGGAGCTCGAAGACTTAGATCTTTCGTAGTTCTTTTTCTTTTGTGTTGAGTCATAGGAACCACCGTACTGTTAAGTGGGGTCCAAGAGAACCAGTCAGACTGACTGAAGTGGTGCCTAACCAAAAACCTATGTCTTCGAGTGAAGACTATGAGAGCGAATCTTGTCCAGAGTCGGACAAGTCAGCTTTGCTTGTAGCCCAAGTAAAGTTGCCGTGTGAGTTTGAAATCTGACCGTTGGAACACCTGTCATTTCCTTAGTGACCCAGGGTCATTTTGGACAAATCAGGTCGGGTTGCCAAGTGGCTATAAATAGCCCACCCCCCACAACCATAAATGGTTGGCTGCTCAGATTGAGAGTACGGCTTTTGTCGTTTGAGAGCAACCTACCTTGAAGCCTTTGAGAGAGAATTCCTTGCGAGGATAAAGCCCTAACCACCCAGAGCCAGAGAGAATTGGGGATCATTTAAGTCTTCTTGTCTGTGTGATCTGAAGACTTATTACACTTGAGGACTGTGCATCCTCCAGCCGGTTAGGCGTCGTGTTCTGAGCATCCAAGAGACATTGTGGATTGCCGGTGAACGAAGTCTGTGAAGGTTTGGGAGTCTACCTTGAAGACTTACCAGAGTGATTGGGCGAGGTCTGTGTGACCTTACCTCAAGGGGAATACGGTGAGGACTGGGTGTCCTGAGCTGCGTGTTCAGGACTGGGTGTCCGGGACTGTGTGTCCTAAGGTTTAAATACCTAGCCGCCCCAACCAGACGTACAGTTGTCACAGCAACTGGAACTGGTCCAACAAATCATTGTCTTCAACGAGTCACTGGTTTCATCTTCCCTTCCCTTTACTTACTATTGCTCCTTGTGAAGTCATTGTATGTTTGCACTATCTTTGTCTTCACCGAGTGACTGCATGTTCTGTATGGCTTCATAATATCTTCCTACCTGATCCTTACTACATTGCTGCTATTAACTCATTGTGCTTTCACTTCATTGAATACTTGACTATGGCTTGTCTAGTGTAGTCTACCTTCCGCTGCATGGTAATAGGTTTATTTCTATCGTTTGTCTTCATAACTTCCACGTTTTGAAGACTTTCATAAAAATCGCCTATTCACCCCCCTCTAGTCGATATAACGCACTTTCAACTACTGACATAAACAACAAGACATGATAGTTCATAAGAATTCTTGCTACACCACCAAAACGCACCCATCTGCAGCGCTCATACTCTCGTGATCCAGACGAGAATGACATTCTAAACAGAAACAACTATTACATAGTAAGAGTGACATAGACGAGGATGACCAAATGACAAGGAATATGCATAACAAAAGAAAGAACTACCCATCCAGAACCAGCAGCAAAGACAACAAAGTCATTCGAAGAGATGATCCAACACCATGATAATTTGCAGCCCCGCTTCAGCGACCAGTGATCCGGAGACACCAGTACTCCACCCTTTCGATGCAACAGCCCAATTACCTATCAACCCGAAGGCTTGAACCACATCACTGCATGTCGTAATTGAGACATCCAAGGATCAATGTTAATCCCGATGCCTTTGTCATTCTCACCTTCTTTTGGTTGCAGGCTGTATCGTTGACAATCAGGGGAGTTTGCTCCCGAACTCCTAGGGCTCGCCGTGTAGACACAGTTTTCCATAGCAAACAGAGCCTCTCTGCCATCAAGGTCCTTGCCAACGGTGATCTCCTGGTTAATCGGATAATTGATTCCGAGAAACAGAGAGTGTGAACCAAGGTTGTTTATCCGCCTCCAACTAAAAAATCCTAAAGGCCCAAACATGCTGGTATCCTGCTCATAGATGTAACAACCACTGTCTGGATACTCACATATTACATGGTGCTTGTATATAGTGGGGTTTTTGCAATATAACTTTTTCGGCTCGTGTGTCTGAATGATCATCAGTCTTTTGTCGTCGCCTGATCCAGCAAGGAACCGGTTGTGCTTCTCTATTTTTGGCAAAGGTGGTGTGATTACAAAGGGCAGTAACTATAGGGACACTGCATCATATCAAAAAGGACAGGCATTGTTAATGTAAGATCAACATTGTTCAGAGTATGAGTAGGATAATGCAAGAAACAACATTGATATGTCCCTGTTGGAACTGGGAGGAAAATACAGGGAAATGTATACTGGGTTCGAAATAATGAGGCACTTCCTTGCGGCCGCCTGGACCCAGTTGTCAGCCTCTCCACGTACAGTACTCTTCCGATGGAAGTCGGTCCTTAACCATGTTGACCATGCCGCGCCGAGAGCACCAGGGCGGTGGTCTGGACGACGGCGAGGCCTAGGAAGGGGACGACGCGGAGCCGGGGAAGACACAATAGTGGTAGCCCGCGTGGAGAGGAGTACGAGGGTTCACTGGTTCAGCTGCGGTGTGAGGCTGCCGTTGCCGCAGAATAACAGGGGGTGTGGGTGAGTAGAGGGATGGCCTGGCCAGTGGTGGGAGTAGTACGGGGCGGTGAGGCCTCCGCGACATCACAGCCGGCTACGGGAGGCAGGAGCACACGACACGACCAGCGCTGCTTTGGGCGGCTGGAGCAAGAAGACCAAAGGTTGAAGAAGCACTACGACCGTTGGATGGACATCGTACGATCACTACAGCTAGAATCATTTATATTGACTAAGTTGACAAAGCCCTTGGTACGCGTCAACTTAGTAGGCCCACAGCTCGGATTTGGCAGAGAACATATAGCCCATTTGCGATTTGTAAGAATGTACATCCCATTTTTTAATTCTAATGGAATTTACTACAGCCCATTTACAGTTTGTTAAAAGTACAGCCCAACTTCTAGCTAGGACAACGATTAATAATTTCAAAAAACCGCTCAAAATAGAATTCAAAAAAATTCCCACATTTTGATGGGATCCGAAATATTTTTATCCGAAATTTCTAGTCAGGTTAAATATAATTTCAAAATAAAGTTGTATTACGTTAAAATCCAACAAAATATTGCGCATGCAACAAGTAATGAAATTAAAATTTTCAAATTCCGAAAATAATATATTTTCAAACTAATTACGTGTTTGGTGCATAGTAACTATCCAGTTATTATAATTACATCCCATTTATTATTTCTTAAAGTCCATTTTCTTGTTAAGCCTAATGCATACCTCCTAGAAAAGTTTGCAGCCCAGCGGGGCGGAGAATAACAAGTTGACCCGGCTATTGTGTACAACTGTCGGCCCAGTTGCATTGCTGATGTTGAAAAAAATGCTTGTGTAGTACAGTACAACCTAACATGGTTACTCAGCCCACATTCAGCAACGCCGGAAAGGCCCAAACAAGGCTTCTGTACAACTTTTTGAAGTCACCGAGCTCAATTAATAACTTAAGAAAAAAGTTAGATTATAGTGGAACCTAATTAAAAGCTGTCACGAGCAAATAAATAATTCAACGGGTCCCACTTGTGCATGTGCGCGCGCGCGCGTGTGTGTGTGTGTGAGAGAGAGAGAGAGAGAGACCCATCGGTCGATGCTCGTAAATACATCTTTCAGCCATATGCATTGCTGATGCTCAGTAAAAACATATATAGTTGACACAATCATATAGAACATCATAGCACACTGAACTTGCATACAAAAATTTCACGCAGGCGGCACAATCAGGATGGAAGCAGTGGATCGCTACGGGAAGGGCTATGTTGAAACCAACGAAGTCGTACATAAGGTTCATCATCTTTATCAATGACGGGGAAATATCTTGAATGTTGGGCAAAGAAAACAGACAGACAACACAATAAGTTCTGCTAGCACATTAAGTTGATGTACAACCCTTTCCAAAAAAAGTTCAGGTACAAAATTAGAACAAGTCAGAATCAAATGTACTGGCATATCAGTGCTACACACCCATAGCTCGGATTTAACTAGTATCTGACAAGATTCAGTTGTTACTTCAAATTAGAGCACATCCAGGCAGCCAGCCCTATCTCTACTCCCAAAGAAGCAGTGGCCTCTGCCGTGCGATGGAGTAGGCCATGTGCCATCCATTGTTCCGAGCAACACGGGGAAAGTCTGACGTTGACTCCTGTAATTGACGTCGTCGATGGACCCTGGCACCAGCGGCGGCGGCGGGACTTCGATTGATGGATTGACCACTTCTTCGACATGCACGAACACTCGATACAGGTACATCCCTAACGTAGTCCGTGGCGGCCTTGGTGGCGATGAATAGTACAACCCCGGTTCCTGCACCGGTATCTCAACACCAATCACCTTCGGTATGGTGGACAGCTTCTTCATCCATGCCATAACCGTCAGAACCCAGCTATCTGGAGGAACAAACATACTTACGAGCTCACCTCCAAGGTCGTTGATAAGCTCGTTCATGGACTCGCTATTCCAAGCACGTCGAGGCATGCCGTGGAAGGTAAGCTTTGTTAAAAACTCAAGCTCAGAGGGCACCGAGCCCCATCCTGGGTGCCACCGATCAAAGCTCACCAGCGCGCCATCGCAGAACAAACGCCGGGAAGTTTCGAACACACGACTGCACTCGAAAGTTATCCGAAACCTGACGAAGAAATCAGCCGGTGGCGGACAGACTTCGACGAGCAAGTCACTTATTTGGATGTCGTGCGCAATGCCAAGAGCTTTGACAAGGTCATCCGGTGAGATGGGAGGCCGGTCACCGTTGATGGTTACCATCAGCACTTTGCTGGCAAACTGGTCGTCAAGCGCCGACATGCCACTGTTGAGCGATAGCACGCAGCGACCGAAGGCAGGACGGACCTCAGGATCTCCGGCTTGGAGATCCGCATTGACCGGCGACATGATAGTGCGCTTGAGTAAAGGGAGTACAAGAGGGGGATTTGGGGGAAATGGAGTAGGAATCGAGATTCCAGAGGTGGGGGAGGGGCGGGAGACTGGGGATGAAAAGGTAGCATGAATTTCGAGCACGCGCCAATATGCTCTCGGTGTGTAAGCGCACGAAAACACCTGTGGCGCCCACATGTCGGCCTAAGAGTCCTTCTTCTTTGTTTTTTGGACAGCCCGGCCTTTTTTTCAGGATCTTTTGAGAGCCCAGCCTGAGAGTCATAATTGACCTGTTTGGCATTGTGTTACTAGTCGACCCATATTCAACGACACCTCACTGGCCCAAACAAGTGTACATCATCGAAAAGACACTGAGCTCAAATTATATAACTTGAAAAAAGGAGATATACTCTGAACACTGGAGAATGGTGATGCCCTCATTTAGCCCACCAGTAGTTCGAGACAATAAACAGTTCAAAACAACGATATATGCAACATTCAAACACTGAGTAGTGACTACTACTGACATAAACAACAAGACATGATAGTTCATAAGAAGTCTTGCTACACCACCAAAACGCCCCATCTGCAGCGCTCAGACTCTCGTGATCCAGACGAGAATGACATTCTAAACAGAAGCAACTACTACATAGTAAGAGTGACATAGACGAGGATGACCAAATGACAAGGAATATGCATAACAAAAGAAAGAACTACCCATCCAGAACCAGCAGCAAAGACAACAAAGTCATTCGAAGAGATGATCCAATACCATCATAATTTGCAGCCCCGCTTCAGCGACCAGTGATCCGGAGACACCAGTACTCCACCCTTTCGATGCAACAGCCCAATTACCTATCAACCTGAAGGCTTGAACCACATCACTGCATGTCGTAATTGAGACATCCAAGGATCAATGTTAATCCGGATGCCTTTGTCATTCTCACCTTCTTTTGGTTGCAGGCTGTATCATTAACAATCAGGGGAGTTTGCTCCCGAACTCCTAGGGCTCACCGTGTAGACACAGTTTTCCATAGCAAACAGAGCCTCTCTGCCATCAAGGTCCTTGCCAACGGTGATCTCCTGGTTAATCGGATAATTGAGTCCGAGAAACAGAGAGTGTGAACCAAGGTTGTTTATCCGCCTCCAACTAAAAAATCCTAAAGGCCCAAACAAGCTGGTATCCTGCTCATAGATGTAACAACCACTGTCTGGATACTCACGTATTACATGGTGCTTGTATATAGTGGGGTTTTTGCAATATAACTTTTTTGGCTCATGTGTCTGAATGATCATCAGTCTTTTGCCGTCGCCTAATCGAGCGAGGAACCAGTTGTGCTTCCCTATTTTTGGCAAAGGTGGTGTGATTACAAAGGGCAGTAACTATAGGGATGCTGCATCATATCAAAAAGGACATGCATTGTTAATGTAAGATCAGCATTGTTCAGAGTATGAGTAGGATAATGCAAGAAACAACATTGATATGTCCCTGTTGGAACTGGGAGGAAAATACAGGGAAATGTATAATGGGTTCGAAAATATAGAAGTGCCATGCATGGTTATACTCATGTTATCTCGCAATTGATTCTTCACAGGAAACTACCATGTCATGCATGTTATGTAATCATGTTCTGTCCTCACAAACAAATTCTTCTAGGTAACTAACTGTCCATGCATTGTTATATACTCGTGTTCTGTGGGCAAATTTTTTGTGAGGATATTATTCTAGCCATTGATTGCTGAAGGGCGAATATAGGTATGTACACATGGTAAGCATTGCAGGATTTCACTACTTCCAAATATAGAGTTCTCCATATGCACATTTACTTACCTATTGTATGGTTAGATGAAACCAACAGTGTGGTGCATGTTTCTACATCATGAAAATAAGGAAACTAACATGGCCATTGATACACACTCATATTTAGTAGTAGTATATAGATTACTGTAGAATAAGGATAATATCCATATATTCCTAACCGTTTGATTATTCAGTGTACAAATTGGCTGTAATGACATGGTCACAATGGCACGAATTAACTCATTCCAAATATAGCTGATTTACGGCGTCTCTAATACATTGCCATAGTTCTACTCAAATTCTGCTCAAACAGGGATATGCCAATCATCACAAAAATTTCAAACAGTGTCATGGCGTCATCATTAACATGAGACGGAAACAACTTACACGCGCCGTCCCAGCAATACGTGGTGCCATCTGCTTTGTAGATCACATAGATGATGCCATTGTGTTCAATAGCATCACAGAAGTGTGTATAAGCTTTGACGATGATCCACTGCGAGCCGAGTTGTCTCCAGCTAAAGAAGGCACCGGCGTAAAGATAGGCGAGTCTGCGGTCGAACAAGGCAATTAGCTTGAAGTTTGCGTAATTCGCATGTCGTGTGGGCACTTGGCAGATTACAATCTTCTGCAAAACAAGGTCCGTCCAACTGACGTAGTAATCTAGATGACTTCGACCGCGATGGTAATACTCTATATAATCCAACGGAGGAAGGATAATCTCATGGGGGTCTGGAAGTTCACGAGCACCAACTTTTTACGGTCTTCTCTGAAGGCAGCCATCCAGTGGGAGTTCATGCCGACCTAGTACATACCTGCCAAGAAGTTTCGGGCGATGGTGATCGGATCGATGTCGAGGGAAATGATGTACGGCGACCCACTACATACCTGCAAAGAAGTTTCGGCTAATGGAGATCAGATTGAAGTCGAGGGGCATCATGCACGCCTCCGTATCATGGTGAGCCAATCTCGCAAGACCATATAGCAGCAAGCAGGGTGTCTTGAAAAGCTTAGGCCTCGCTTCGACGATGGCCGTGTGGATGTCCCTCAAGCATGCAGCCAGCCGCAGGGCGCTCAACATGTCCATACACGAACAACAGAGGTCGAGGATGTCACTAGGGAGATTGCTCCAATCGCGGCTCATATGGATGCTGCGCGGTTCGCGTTCGGCCATGCTGGAGTTTGGAAGGGGGCTTCATTTACGGGGGAGAAGGATGTCGGTGCTGGAGCGGCTAGTGAGGGAATAGTGGTACTAGGGGAGGCGAGTGAGGCGACGGTACAGGGGGCACAGTGAGATGGAGACGGAGACGGAGAAGGTGATGGAGATGGAGTGGTGCTATGGGAGCGGAGAGGGAGACGAGGCGAGGCGCCAATGTGCTGTACAACGGTGGTGACAGACCGCACAGTGCACAGGGTGAGGCTGACTTTGGTAACCCGAACACGCCGCCTGGACTAGTGTCAGGCGCAGGGTGTTGTCACTTCACTGAGGACCATATGAATAGTATTTTGACCATCAAGTGTACCACAGTTGTACTAGTACTACTACTGGTAGTAGGAACATGAGCACTCCAGTATTGTATAGCGAAAATATGTCTCCCATGCTAGCATGTCTGTTCACTTCATCATTCAGGTATCATCCATATTGCGAGCAGAACCAAATTCTCGTGCATGCCCAATCAACGCCCTGCCGCGATGCATGCAGTGGTCGTTCTGGTGCATCAAGGACGAAATGCAGATCGTTCCACACTTGAGAAGAGGAAAAATGGAAAGGTAGAACGCGGCAGCAGAGGAAGAGAACGCTGGCTAACGAGGCTGGGAGGGGATCGAGTAGGAAGTTAATGCTCCACGCCTAAAGGTTTTGGGAAAACCTCATTTTCATAAGGTGACTTATACTCACCTAAACGGAGGGAGTAT
Organism: Triticum urartu; assembly: GCF_003073215.2. Taxonomy (NCBI): domain Eukaryota; kingdom Viridiplantae; phylum Streptophyta; class Magnoliopsida; order Poales; family Poaceae; genus Triticum; species Triticum urartu. The sequence continues at coordinate 274,224,030 of NC_053023.1, forward strand.
TCCTTAACTAGAGAATGTTGTGTCTCCCACTCACGCGCTCAAAAAAAAACTATGGTCCCACCTATCAGGAAGGATGGGCACGTACACGAATAGGTACGACTCATCAGTCTACCCGCATAGCCTTTTCGTTTAGTCTACCTAGCCGTCTAATCAACTGCCTGCACGCCACTTCTCCCATGTACTTCTCCATCGGGAACTGATTCTCCTCGGCTTCTTCACCTCCCCTTCGTCTTCATTTGCATCCAAACCCCGTACATATGCAAGCCAATCTCCACTCGCACCGAGCCTAACCTGTGAAATAGTGGGCAGGGGGAGAATTAGGAAATGGACATGGAAGTAGTCTTTAGAATGCATTTACTACGTGATCAAACTCATCTTACCTGCTCATCAGAGGAAATTCGAGTGCCCCTCAACGTCGGCATCTCAAGGGGCGTCAACTTGCAACTACGGCCACGCCGCGCTGGAGAGACCCCCAAGGAAACATCCTCCACTACAACAAAATCCCCCCTATACCAACGCATATCTACCAATGATATGATAAGATGTGTCGTTTGTTTCCACCTCCCACGCCCACCTCGCCAGCTTAGCGCTAACCTCCTCCTCGTTCCCTAGAAAGCAGCTTATAACCTCCCCGTGTACCCACCTCCTCCCAGATTTTTCTATCCCCAATCTTTCTCTCTGTCATCCCCAATTTGCCTCTCAGCCGAGCTCCATGACCACGCCGCTGCCTCGGCACCACCGATTCCGGTTAGCTCCGGTGCTCTCCCGCGAAGTTTCTCACCAGCCCGTTTGTCCCTCGGTGCTCTCCACCGACCCCGCGCCGCCGCGACGTCCTCCGCCCCCCTACCGCAACCCTACTGGTCGCCGCGGGTCGCCGGCGCGGCTGCCGCGCCTCCTCTGGTTTCTGGCTTGGTCTCGGCGGTGTTGCTCTGCCTCGGCTACCTCACCTCCGACATTGACGGTTTAGTAAGGCACTCTCCTCTGCCCGTACTCTCTCTGGTGCTTTGTGAGGACATAGCCATCGTGCCATGGTCGATTCTTTGCTGGCAATCACGACTGTGATCTAAACTATCTTATTATTTGCCTGATGCACTACCACCTGCGCTTGCTTGTACCTGCATCCACGCCGCCCCACAGTCTTAGTTCTCTATTGTACGCTCAAATACAACTGCCTAGTGTTAGCCATCGTCGTATTGTACATCACAGCTGGACAAGAACCCATCACGGTCAGTGATCTTGCTGGAGGCCCAAATATTCAGTTCATTTAAGTTTCAGGCTCGCATTATACATAGAGAAAGAAGTTTAGAGCAAAAAACAACAACACTGTATATCAGTTCAGTATTACAAGAGAACAATATGGTACATTAACAACCGAGGATTTCTTTTAAAAGTGTGTACACCATGACATAGTTGTAACATATTCCTACCCTGATTAGTCATAAATAAAATTGATAAAGACTAAACAGTTTAACGTGGATTACTGAAACCTTTTTATGTGTGTTTTTTAGAGAACTAATTACAACTGAATCAACTACAGATTTGATGTCAACTGGCAAAAGCAATTAGGAAGAAAGGATTGTCAATGCAGTTCGGATAAGTCAGCTAGCGGACCATATTTGTCTAGAAAAGAATGGGCAGAAATGTAACAGGACCTAGCAAATATTGAGGCTACTTGAGTATAAAAAGACTGAGTCATAAATTTGGACTGCAACCTGTCCCAGGAGCATTCTGACAAGTTATACCACTGCGTACAAATTCTAATGAAAACTATGTAACTTGTTCAAAATGCAAAAATCAGATTATGTTAACTATGTAAACTTTGCTGAAAATCATTTTCCTTTTCGAAACGCACTTAGCATATCTTTTTTCTTTCATGAATACGCAAGCTGCGTATCTTTTCATTGATAGAAGGAGAGTACAAGTATGAGGTTGCAACGCTTACAAGGCCATGTACACGCTAGGCATGGTGTACAGGCGTAGGAGCAGACTAGAACAAGGGGGTTAATTTACTCAGCCACAAAACAAAAAACTAGGAACTACGCGCCGGGGATGATGTTTTGTATCCCATTGGCGCCAGCCTTGGCCCATAGGCGCGCCTCTTCCTGATGTTATCGGAGATGGGGGTGAGCGATGGTCTGGCTCCGTCGAAGATGCATGCGTTGCGGTGCTTCCAGAGCCACTGTGCACATGGAGGCCGGCGCGTGGTCGTTGGAAGAGCTCTACCAAGTCTGGAAGGGTGTGTTGGGTCGGGGAGGTTGACCGCCGCGCGAGCCCAACCGAGGATCTCATGCCAAACTTAGCATATCTATTACTTAGTATATCCAGTTGTGGTGCATTATATATGCTTAAATTTTCTTGCTGCTATGTGCACAGATGAGTCCTTACCTATTTCGTTGTCACAGTTCTGTAATACTATAGGAATAAGTATCACATGCGTCCATCCCTAATCTCAGCTTCCCTTACAGGTTCTGAAATTGACCTTGCTTCAGCCAACATGCGTGTGGTCGTTCTGTCTCTTAGCAGGTAAACTGATACACCATAATCCTGAATTTAATATATTTCATTTGGCTCCATCGTATGTACAATTATATACACTAAAATCTTAGTTTGGGAGCAGTTCTTGCATTGATGTATTATCCAAGATAAATCATTGCAGAATCAGTAGAATATTAAGATGACACTCGCACGAATATTCTAACATGTGTTTGCATGAATCACAACTAAATAAGATGCATTGCTGAACCTCTCTTCCCACGTCTTTTTTTTCTTAACTCACCCACACGTCTTGTTATTGTAAGTAGCGAATCAATTTCTTTTTATTTTTTTGTAAACATCCTGAATTCCACCTTTTCTAGAAACAGAACTCCCTATTTTTTTCCTAGAGAAGCCCAAACAAACCTGTGCCCTTTCAGGGGTCGAGGCCATGGCTCACGTCTGGGGATCAGCACATCTGAATCTCCGCTTGTGGTACATGTCCCCATCTTTGTTCAGGGTGGCGCTACAAGATCAAATCGAAACCAGATCACATGGCAGCTCAGTCTGGTATGTACATCATTCCCAACTGCTAATTAATTATTCATTGATGTCTTCTTGTTTACTAATCAGAGCATGCTCTTGTCTGTACTAATTAGATCATGCATTCCTTCAAGGTTGAGTCAGGGCCTAGGTAGGTGTGATGACGAGCACAAGTGGATTGGATAGTTGTCCTTCCACCCCCCTCTCTCCTTATGTTCTTTATAGTTCATTGTTTTTCGTGTTGTTGCTTCTGCAGGTTCTGAAAATTCATTCATAGGAAATTCTAACGCGTGATTATACATAATTTTGTATTTTCCAGAGGTCTCTACATTGTAGTTTCCATAATTGGAAAATACTTATCATTTAATTTGGAGCTGATGCAAGATGCCAAATTTATTTAGTACATGGTTATAAGTTGCATAATCTGCAATGTTGTTTAATAAACTCATGTCGAAAACGTTCTTGCCTTTAGATTATTATAATTAGCCCCACATCTATATCTATATCAGGGTCTTCTTAAATCACATTTGTGAGCATTTATCACACTACCTAATTTAGGTACATCCAAATCTAGCCTGGTGTGAATTATTTTCTTTGAACATAAAGTATTTTTGAATTGTGGAAACCTTGCATCTATTTGTATTTTCTGGAAAGCTGCAGATCTTTCTTTAAAAACGAAGGATCTGTGATATGTCAGCACATGTTTTTCTTCAAAGGAGGTACCTCATTTCTTACATAGTATGTTCGTTTCAAGGTTTAACTCAATTAACACACAACAGATTTGTTCATAAGAAAGCAATGATCAAAAATATTTGTCGAATGTTGGTTGTTACTCTCCTTTTCTGCGTACAAAGCTGCTAATGTCATGGCATTCAACTTCTGTATGGTGCCCCTCTACATTTTGTTGCTCTATTAACCTGATTTTCTCTACCGTAAGTTACTCATGTCATTTTTCGTTTCTCTAGATTGCCAAGATAAATGGATGATGCATGGCTCAGATGTTGATTGCAAGGCCAAGAATGGGGTTACTGTTAGATAATTAGAATGTCATTTTCACGATCAATGTTTCAAACATTGTAGTAGATCACAAGGTCAAGAATTATGGTAAAACTAGATAGTTTCGCATCTTGTAATCTTTGGATCATGTTCTATGCAACGCTACACAATCGAATTAATATATGAGGAAGGTTTATTTTATTGTGGCTCCTATAGAGTATTGATGTTGACCAAAAAATTCTGGATGGCAATATATAAAATATCATCAATCAATCATGATATTTAGCAAAGCCTCTATAGTAGTTGCAACGATATAACATATGATTGTGCAGGGTCGTCACCAACGCATCTGAAGTGTTGTAGGGCTTCAACTCTATATGTTGGTACCTTACAACGCATCTACATGCCGTTTACCAACGCATGTGTATACGTTGTTGTAGACCTTAGCAACGCCACCAACGACAACACATAGTAATCTGTTGGTGTAGACCATAGCAACACATATATGTACATACGACAACGCATCGATGCGTTGCTGAAGGGGGGTTCTTGTTGTAGTGCTCGTGCATTCTACGGAACATCAAGATGCATTTGTATGAGTAGTTTATCTTGTGAGAGAAAAGGATGAACGAGGGAAGCCCTCTAGAGATAGAGATGGACAGTACTACTACCAAGGTGCTGGCCCGTGCGTTGCAATGGATCCAAAGTAGTAGAATAATACTTGTTCACGTGCTTGAAATATAAACACTCTAGTTTTGATATACATGTGTCAGCAGACATGACAGCTTGTCCATGGAAGTTGAACCAGAGTGACCATCATGTTTCTTGTTTCTACCACTGCCTCACCCACACGCGATTCCCACGACGCCGCTCCAACCCACGACACGACGTCCCCCGATGTGGACATGGATCCTCTAACGTGGCTATCACTGCCTTGCCCTGCCTTTCCTTCGCTGACAGGTGGGACCCACGCTTATGGGTCCCACATGTTAGTGACAGAATGGTAGGATTGTTCACGTCAGGGGATCCTTATCCCCCCGATGTGCCCCTCATCCCACTTGGCCCCACCGCTCCTCTGCCTTTGTGTGCATGACATGCGGGCCAGCTGAACTGCGGCGACCATCAACTTTCTACCACAGACACACCCGATTTGACGCGGTTTGCCTGCTCCGCTGCTGTGCTCCGATCCGTACTCCCGCACCATCGAATTTTCATCCAGTGGCTGTGACACATTTCATCCCGGGCATCAATCCTCAGCTGGAGTACTTATGTAACTACAGGTAGTACCCATTGGTGTGGCCATCTACGCCTCGTAACGCCCCGACGCCCAGCTGTGGCACCCTCGCCACGGCCATGCCACCACCGGCCAGTTCATCTCGAACGAGTGAGTCGCGAACCACACCACCACCATGAGAATGACATGTGGGCTAGCCGCATTTAAGGCCCGCATGTCATTGACTCATAGGCCGGGCACTAAGCCACTGAAGTTCGGTCCCGTGGGCCCCGAGAGGGAAATGTAACTCCTGCGGCAGGCCTTGTGGTGCTCCCGGAGTACGAGCTCGTGCCAAAACTGGAATTTGTTTCTTACTACTACCAACTAGTACTAGTAAGGTACACGTGCATTGCACGCATGAGATTCTGGTGGTTTGTGCATTATGCTTGTACATGTGGAGCTTTTTGGATTCTAACATGTGGCAAAATCTAGCGGAATGTAAGGTTAGGCAAGTTTGATTAACTTAGGTGAGTGTTTGGTTCAAGCCACACCTTAGGCAAGCCACACTAAGGCCCCACATGACATACACACAAAAAATGTGGCAAGATTCCCTTAGGCTTGCCAACTTGTTTCTCGTTTTGAAGAACTAATAACTTTGCCTAAGCTTAGTTGTGGCAAAGTTAGTCATGAATTAAGTTCAACCATGGAGTCTTCTAGATTATACATGTGGCAGAATCTGGTGGATGATATACAACGGCCAGTAGTGCTCGGATTTGCCATCTTTGTACCGTCGGATTGGCTTCATCCAACACCAACTTTCAAAGTTTTTCACACACTATATAGGGGTATAGATATAGATGTGCCGGTCCGTTGCAATGGATCCAAAGTATATATATCTATTTAGTGGAGTGCACTCTAAACACATTATCTATTTATTTTTCTCTAACCTTCCGTAGCCATGCAACCAAGCCACATAAGCTTCATGGGTGCCCCCACATCATATTATTCATACTACGTTGACTGCAAAAAAGATAAATCACCCAAAATAAGATCTTCCCTTTTTTGTTCCTACGATGGTGTGCCGTGCACGTACCTACTAGTTGTATAGTGGTAGTACTAGTAATATAGTATTAGGAGTACAAACTTGGTACTAGTAGGACTAGTACTAGTACGGAATGCTCCTACTCTATCAACGAGCCCCGTCTGACACCAAATTTCTTAGCTTCCGTGCTACAGCTAGATCTTCCCCTCGTTTCTGTTTTCCAACCCGGCGGCGGGCGGGGTGTCGGTTTGCTCAACGGCGGTCCCACATGAAAGTGAAAATGCTAGGCAACACGCCTTCCCTAAGCTATGTGTCGTGCCGGACGGGCCGTGTTGTACTCCCGATTCCCGGGCGTGTGGGGGTGCGACGCGAACGCGGCAGGCCTTTTCCTTTTACTAGCAATGTGCCCGTGCGTTGCGACAGATCCAAAGTAGTAGAATAGTAGTATTTGTTCACAAATGTGAAAGAAATCATTATTGTTTTTATATACTCCTAATATATTACTCCCTCCGTACCTAAATATTTGTCTTTTTTGAGATTTCAAATGGACTATCACATACGGATTATGTAGACATATCCTAGTGTTTCTAGCAAGATGCCCGCGCGTTGCACGAAGTTGATGGAAAAGGTAAGCACAACTTATAAATTGATGGATGGAGTACTAGTTACAGTGATGCATATAATTAAGGAAAGGGATCGCACATGTCGGTATTGACTAGAACGAGAATGCAACATCACAATAAGAATTAAGGCCACGATGATGTGATCGCAGTGGTGGTTACAGAAGGCAAGAAGAAAGATGGATCCCCGAACATACGACCTCCTCCTCCTCAACTTAGTGCGCCGGGCCACCAACCGGCGGCTAAGGAGCGGCGGCTTTTGTGGCGAGGTCGAGGTGCTTCTCAGCAAAGGCATACAAGGCTTCCAGCCGATTGAGGAAGGCCAACGTCGTAGAGTCCTCACTGGCCTTGTAGATACCTATGTACACGATTTCCTTGTACATGTGGATGTGTAGGTCGACGAATTCTTGCAGGGCGAGGCGCCTCGTGGCGAGCGCGACCTCCAGGTGGACATTCTTCGTGGCGTCGGCGGGCAGTCGCAGGGCAACCAGTGCTTGAAAGAGGTTCCGTCCATGGAGGCCGATTAGGGTGTCACGCAATGAGGAGCCCGGGCGCGCGGGCTGGAGGAGTACGGCGATGTCGTCCGCGAGTTTCTTGAGGACGGTGGACTTGTTGCTGGTGGCAACGATCATCTGGTCCAACTAAGAGTCGTAGTTGGCATCGAAGGCGACCATCCACCAGTCGGTCTCCAACACCGTCTGGAGACAATCCTCGGCGCCATGCCGCAGGCCGGCGTCGTGGACCATCTGGCGCAGCCGCTGGCTGCTCATGCGCATCGCCGTCATGGGTCTGGAGTGAGCTCTTTTGCGCTTAGTGTAGGTGCTTAGGCAAATGCTTAGGTGCGTACGATGTGGTAGATGCATTGGAATGGAGGGGCACCTTTATATGAGAGTAATGAGGGCAAACTGCGTTGCATTCACATCGTGCAGCCTCTTTTCCCGGACCTCCTCCCATTACTTCCCTCATGCATTAATTGAAGGAGGATGCATTGGCCGTTCAACATATTGGGAACCGCTACTCCCTTCCTCGTCTGCATTAAAGCCGTATCGGGAACTGCGCCGCCCGCTGTCAAATCGAATACTCCCTCCGTCTAGGTGAGTATTAAGTCATCTTACGAAAACCAAATAGTAAACACATAGGCGTGGTGCATTAACTCTCACATTGTTTCTTATTTTTTTGACATAAATAGAGGAATCAACCAAGAAGAGATGTGGGGCTTGTATGCTTTTAATGACTTGAGACTATCAAACATGACATGAAGTGGTCAGTTCGTTGCACAAGAACAAATACAACCCATGTCAGCACACACGCATCTTATATAGCATCACATCCAATGGCTATAAAAGATGAATGAGACCAAATTATATCTCATCTAGATGAGTTCTAGCAAAACTGTATTAATAATACTTAGTACTCCTGCGCCATGTATAGTATATTAGTATCATGTAGTACTTTTTTTATTTATGAGGTATCCATATGGCACTGCACCGCCAAGAAAAGAGGGTAACATCAAAATTATGGACTACTTTTTTGAGTATGTTGGAAAGGTCCGGTCATACTCACTTGTTGGAATCTCTAAAAACACAAATACTCCCTCCGTCCGGAAATACTTGTCATCAAAATGGCTAAAAGGAAATGTATCTAGACGTATTTTAGTTTTAGATACATCTCTTTTTATCCATTTTGTTGACAAGTATTTTCGGACGGAGGGAGTAGAAAACAGAGTTGGTGATGATGGTGTTCGTGCCATCCTGCAATATAGGCCGTCGGATTTATATCTAACGGATAGGAAAGAAAATATGGCAATTTTGCAAAAATATACCCACACATCTCTCCACGTTCGCAAATAAGGCCTTCCCTCGTTCAACCTTTTCTCTCACAAGATAAAGTACTCATACAGATTCTTCTTGATGTTCCGTGCAATGCACGGGCAGCTAGCTAATTTCTTTTAAAATAGTTGCTGCGATAATTGGGTTGAAGTGATATATTTTCTGTCTGCCCCGAATGATTTCAGATTCACTAGTAGTAACAAAGAAAAGGTTGCCTTGTTAATTAACAGAAAACAGGGTGAAAACTATCACATGAGACCGGTAAAAACAAGGCACACTGGGTTCAGCGTCATCGTCACTACAGCCGTGTGCGCGCGAGAAGTCTACATATCAAGGGGGCTACCGAGCGAGGCACCGAGACACAATGTTTGAGAGAGAAACCAATTGACAAATTATGATCAGATCGAGTTGTCACCCTTCTGCTATCATTGTTGGGGGGGGGGGAGAGAAAGACGTATCGAGAGTGTGCGCGGTAGGCACAGAGGCAAAACTAGCGTGTGTGTGTGTGTTTGAAAGAGGAGTAGATAGATTATTATCAAGATCGATGTGCCACCCTACTCCTTCGGTGTTGGGTAGTGTGTGTGTGTGTGTATGTTTGAGAGAGAAGCCAGTCGATAGATTAGTATCAAGATCGAGGTGTCACCCTACTCCTTCGGTGTTGGGAAGTGTGGGTGTGGGGGGGAGCAGTGACACTCACATATCTCTACTCTTATAAAAAAACAGAGTTGGTGTTCCTGCCATCCTGCAATATAGGCCATCCTATTTATATCTGACGGACAGGAAGGAAACTATGGCAATTTTGCAAAAAGATACCCACACCCCTCTCCGCATTTGCAAATAAGGCATTCCCTCGTTCATCCTTTTCTCCCACAAGATAAACTTCTCATACAAATGCATCTTGATGTTCCGTGCAACGCATGGGCATCTTGCTAGTAGGGAGAAGGAGTTTGTGTGACACATATCAAGCTATATTAAGGGATAGGTAGATAGCATATGTGTGAGAGACATTATTATACTTTGAGACATTAGTGGCTGTGGGTGGGCGGAAGTAAAGCGGTGGGCATGTTAGACATGGAGAGCGTGTGAGAGACTTGTAGGACGGGGTAGAAAGACGAATTTAACCCTGGCAGAGGGAGAGAAATACACGAAGTGCGCGTGTGTGATTCCGATGCCCACAGGGAAATGAGATATGTATGCGTGTGAGAGAGATTGCACAATTCATTTACGTATCATTATCTAGGGATCGTGGACGTGCATCGCTTGAACATAAGTCAATATCTACTTCGTATCATGGCCAAAGGTACAATATTGATTCAACGCTATAAAGATTGGACACTCACATATCACATTTTTTTCTATTTAAATAAACTTTTCAGTTGTGCATGCCAAAGTTATAGTGATGTTTCTTCAAACAACCAATGTAGCTATCATGTACATGCACCATTGTTACTCTTGCATTCAAATTCATTAGTCTTGGATGATTTAAGTTTCTATTTTGAAGTAATATATGTAATATTCATATATGAATTCAACGGGTACGCAATTTATGAAATGGAGGCTATGTAATCATATGAGGTAACACTTTTAAGTAGCTGACTACAATATCCATTTCTTTTTGTGCGCCTCTACACTAACACGTCAATGCATTATGTTTAAAGTAAATAACCAATGCCACTAAATTATCTATTTACACGAGAAATACATAGGCTGAGTGTTTGATCCCTTTTTTGTGAACGCGCCACTACACCCGTACAATTGGCCGCGCCTGTGTGAACGTCCAGGTTATCGGCGCATCATCCCGAGTTATTGCCTTTTTTCTGGGGTGGACTTCACACCAGTTATTAACTGCTGACGCGTGCCCCGTGTACACAGTCTAGCATGACCTTCCCGCTAGCACGGTCCAAAATTAGTTGAAACTGGATACGAACGATCCCGCGGGTGGCAAAATCTCCCGCCTCCTTCTAAAATTTCCGTCACCTTAGTCTTTAGCATGTGAAATCCCCCTTTTGTCCTTGGTGCACGGAGACCAACAGTTACAATACCGCCCTCATCTACATGATACGTCGGGGCTGCTTTGGTAACTTCTGGTTCCCCCACTACACGATACCCCCATTTCCTCTCCCCCTCCCGCAAAAACGACTAACTCCACAGCACCAGAGCATCTTACATCACGCCGTCCATACTTCATCGCCCTTCCTCCCCTCCCCTCTTGAAACCCTAGACTGATCATCCACCGGCGTACCATAGCCCATTCACTGCCAGCGGCGTCCACCTCGCCGGATCTGCTTCTCCGTCCGCATCTACCCCTCCCACTTCCCCTAGAAACAAGTAGACTTCTCATCCACCACTGTACCACAGCCCATTCAGTGTCGGCCTTGTCCACGATGCCGGATCTCCTTCGCCGGTATTCTTGTCAACCGTCGCGCATCTGCAACGGCTCATTCGTACTCCCCACCGGAGACGCTTCGTCCACACCCCCCGGAGACGCTTCGTCCACACCCCCCGGAGCCGCCCCACCGACGCCCCCGTCGACAGCTCTGATCCTCTTCGCCGGCACCTTCCTCAACCCTACCGGAGCCGCTTCGCCGACACCTTCCACAACCCTACTGGAGCTGCTTCGCTGACACCATCATCAACCCTACCGGAGTAGCTTCGCCTATACCATTGTCCACCCTACCGGGGCCGCTTTGCCAACTCACAAGTCCACGGCTTCAGATCCGCTTCCTTGCACCCTCATCCAACCTACCAGAGTAGCTTCTGACGCCCCGTCCACGGTCGCAGATCCGCATCATTGACACCACCCTTAACCCAACCACGGGAGCAGCTTCTGACACCCCGTCCATGGCCGCAGATCCGCATCGTCGACACCATCCTTAACCCAACCACCGGAGCAGCTTCTGACGCCCTGTCCACGGCCGCAGATCCGCGTCGTCGACACCATCCTTAACCCAACCACCGGAGCAGCTTCACCTACGCCCTCGTCCATGGCCACAAATCCGCTTCACCCACACCGTAGTCCACCCTACCGGAGCCGCTCCACAAACACCCTACTCGACGGTTCTAGATCTCCTTACCAGACCCCGACAGCCAGCGCAGCATCATCACCCTCGACGTTTCTAACCTGATTCCCACCGTCTGGAGAGATGCCAAGCTCCCGCCACGACCTAGGTACTTGTCACCTTTAAACCCGTCCAGGATCACCTGCCCGATGTACTTCAAATATACTAACCGATTGCTGTTACCTGTTATGCAGCTGGCAAAAACTACAAGGACGATGTTTCTTTTGGATCTAACAGCTTGGCCAACCAAGATCCTGGACTGAGGCATTGCTATGATCTTGTAAGCGCGTCTCTCTCTCTTGTATTGTTCTGTGCCTGCCAGCGTGCTTTGCTAGGATTTTCGACCAGTAATCCCTATGTGCAGACAATGATTTCTACTACTGGCTACTAAATTAAATATGTAGATGTCATACATGATACTACCTCGTACCTCCGTTGCTAAATATAAGTCTTTCTAGAGATTCCACTATAGGCTACATACGGAGCAAAATGAGTGAATCTACACTCGAAAATGCATCTATATACATCTGTATGTGGTCCATACTGGAATCTCTACAAAGACATATATTTAGGAACAGGGGCAGTACATTACACAAAATCGTAGGTGGCATGTAGGAATTCCAGTGCACTACATTAGGCTCCCTTAGAGTGCCTGCTAGTCCAGCATACAGAGTCATGGCTAGTTTATGGTATGCACACAATCGTTAATTGGTGGTTTAAATATGCGCAAGGGATATGCAATGTAGTATCATGTAGAGATGTCTGAAATTAGCCATGTCAACTTGCAGATAGGGTTACACAATGAAAAAGTACAAGATGTATGTGGCAATTTCATGGAACATCGCAAAAAAGGAGAGGCAGCGGTGAGCCTATACATTGTGCTATGGTACGTCACTCCTCCATCGCAATCATTGTGACATGTTATTTGTATGCCAGTTCTATTAGCCAAGTTTCTTAGGGACAGTTATTATGAGTTATCCTAAGAAAATAAGCACCTGTGAATATAAGCTCCATGTAATAAGCCAACCAGTTCTTTTCATTGCGTTTTCAACTTATCTTTGGTATGATCAGTAGAAAGTCTAGATTGCGTTATATTTTTTCATTTTTCTGCCCATATGGAAATTAATTTGACTTCCAAACATCACAAATTGAACCCAGTGCAGTAATTAATATGATAGGAAAACATACCATCACTATTTGCTCAAAATGCAAATACAAAGATACCATCTACTTGGCACAATCTACTTTGGTCAATGTTTTCCATAGAGATCCCATTGCCTAATTTAAATGAAGAACCCATGACCCACATTTAAATGAAGAACAATTATTTATTGAAATTCGATGGTCCAAGTGGCTGGTTATTATCGTATAGCAGCACCACCTGAAAGCATCATATAGCAGCAGCAGCTATAGCAACTCATCATACAGCAGCAGCAGTCTGCAATTCATCATATACCAGCAGCAGCTCATAGAAATTCATCATATAGCAGGAGCAGGAGAAGCTCATAGCAATTCATCATATAGCAGCAGCAGGAGCAGCTCATAGCAATTCATCATATAGCAGCAGCAGGAGCAGCTTGTAGCAACTCATCATATAGCAGCAGCAGCTCATAGCAATTCATCATATAGCAGCAGCAGCAGCTCATAGCAACTCATCATATAGCAGCAATAACTCATAGCAATTCATCATATAGCAGCAGCAGGAGCAACTCATAGCAATGCATCATATAGCAGCAGCAGAAGCAGCTCATAGCAATTCATCGTATAGTGGATCAGAATGAAAATTTGGCAAAAAATCAGAGGCCTCCAAAGCGAAATTAGTTAAGCCCAAGCCCATAACTCAAAAATGACTTCTTTACATCTTTTATGGCTTATTTTGATAATATGCCCTGAAAAGGCGGAATCAAACTGGCCCTTAACCTGCAATTCAATTGTGCGTGCAATGATGAATCACTCCTGCCTGCTATATGTACATTTAGGCATCATCATACATGGCATAACCTAATACATGTGCATTCCATTGTAGAATCTGGAATATGCAATGTTTATGTTAGTTCATATGTTGCACATGATGTTTAAATGCCCCTTAAATCTGGTCAGTCAAGTGATGGTCTTTAAGCCTCCTTCTTTGCTTCTTTTCTTGATACTAAGATTTTCTCACACATCTGTTCAATTGCTTGTTTGCATCAGCCAGCCATACTAGGACTGTTTGCTTTGATTACTTGCTGTTCTTGACCTAACACTCTAATAGAGCTTGTCAACGATTTATACACTATGGGCTACTGTAGTGGGGCCTTGTCTAACTCATAGGTGACATAAAGGTTTGGCTGTACACTACAGTAGGCTCTCCAAGAGTACCTGGAGATCCAGTTCGAAGGTATGCCTAGTTTTTACATAGTGCAGACATAGTAAATGCTCATTTCATTGTGTGCAAATGCAAGAGATGCAACATGTTTCATTATGTGGTGTTGTTTTGTTATAATCTCATTCTTTTGTGTTCACAGACTGGAAAGTATGCATATTTATCTTCCAAGGAGACGAGTAACTAGTTTGTGTCACCTTGCAGAGGGGGTGCAAAGAAGATAAGATTGAGGATTTCCAAGTACAAGATGTTAGGAAGGAGCCTTGCAAGAGAAGTAGGAGCTGCGCTGAGCCTCTTCAACCTGCTAAGGTAAGTCACTATATGCAACTCAACAGTTCAATTCCTTGTTTGTTTCAGGCATAGTTAATTTTCTCTTTTCAATTGCTTTATTTGTCCTCAGTTAATGAGATGCCCAAATAATCATGCCTGATGTTCGGTACTTGTATCACTATTAGTTGACATAATTAAAGGCCTTACCATTTAATTGCTCTACCGAAGTGTGCCTGAAGCTTTGAAGTCTATTAACCAACTATTATTGCATGAGGCTCACAATCTAGTTTATACTACGCTAATGATTGCATAGTTTTTCCTGATGTATTATGTTTGTATGAAACCCTCTGCTATTCATTATGCTCCCTAAGACTTTAATTGAGGCACAGAATGGCCAACTGCTTGCTTACTTATACGCAACGTGTTGTCTAAACTTGTAACTTGTCTGTGTTTTCGATTGGGCCCCAACATCATGCTCCTCTGGTGAGCTAAGAGGGATTTATGTATGCAGGCTGCACAGACTATCTTTTTTTGTAATTTTTAAAATATCACCTGCTTATGCTTCATGACGTGTAACATTTTTTTAAAGTGACGTGTAACATTATTGTTAGTCCTTTTTTGCCATGTAGTACAAAATAGTGTCTTGTTTGCTTCATTGTTGTAACTATATTTTTCCCCTAGTCATGTGTACTTACAGAAACATTTCAGGATGAAGTGACATCAACACAAAGATCTGCGAGCAGTGCGGCATGGCTGTTACCGAATGATTTTGGATTGGAATTGGAATGTGCTGATGTTCTCGAGCATCAACTAGAGGTGGCAAGACAACGTGTACATGATTGTCAACATATAATCAACAAGTTGAGACTGGACATGCAGGTATTAGATGCAGGAGTCAAAAAAATGAAACAAGACACTGAGGTAACCATGAAGGAATTGGAGATTTTGTAGACTGAAATTTGTGCTATCTGAATCCGGCCAATCCTATTTTCTGAATAGATTATAGTTCAAATGGAGTTAAGTTGATGCGCGTCCATGATGTATGAGCTGTATTTGCCCAGTGTATGTAATTTGTTGTTTATGTATGCTTTATTATCACCTGTGCCGAACCATAATGCCCAGTGGGTATAATCGGCTGTAATTTCTTTATTGTATAGTGTAGGATCATTCTACCTTTCTATGCCTTGATCTCTTTGGTGTATAATGTATGCTTTTTAGAGGTGATAGTATTGAGTAGGATAATTCTTTGAATATGCTATATCATTGAAACGGGGGCCAACTCGCCCGACCATGGCCCTTCACGGGGCGTCGGATCCATGGGCCTTCTACGTCTCGTAGGATACATGGGCCTTCTACGTCTCGTAGGATCCACGGGCCTTCTACGTCTCGTAGGATCCATGGGCCGCCGACTCATCTATGGGTCTTGTACGGGCCTTTAATGGGCCTTAGACGAGCCTTTAATGGAAATTGTATGTTTTATGGGCTGACCATAACAGGCCGTTAATAGGCCGTATTTGGTGATGCTATGAAAATGGCCTAACAGACTAACGGTCCACAAACGGGCCGACTGTAACGACGGGCTGAATTTGGCCCACAAGCAGAAAATGACAGTAACGGGTCGTAAGTAACCGAATGCTGCAAATGAGCCCAAGAATAAATGGGCCCTCAGAAGGCCGAAAGTTAACTTGGGCTGGAAACGGCCCAACGGAATAACAGGCCGTTAATGGGTATAAAGTGATACACTGTTCATTACGAGCCAGTTTCACCACGGGCCGTTAATGGGTGTAAAGTAATACACTGTTCATTACGGGCCAGTTTCAGCACGGGCCGCTAATGGGCCAAGAGTTACAAAAGGCCTCATATGGCCTGAAAGACGTCATGCGCTATACATGGGCCAGAAGTGAGAACGGGCTGGAATCATATTGGATGGCCCATATGACGCTACTGGGCCTAATTTGGATAGGGTGTAACAGGCCTTGGGTTAGCGGGCTATAAATGGGCTATATGCGAACAGGCCGTTAACAGGCTTTCCATGGGCCGGCCCGCCATCTTTTGACGAAGTCAAACGGACCGACCATTTCACAGGAATGGGCCACTGTTGGGCCGTGCCCCGTGTCAACATATCATAGGCGCCTTCTGTCTAGTGAGTGGATGACATCTGTCCCAACGATGAGCCGACACGTGTTTCCTCTAGACAATGATGATTTTACACGTGGAAAATCCCCATTGGTCGGGGCTGTTAACGGGTTACCTGATCCAAAACCCGACCCGATAGCTTAACGGCGTTCCGTTACGGTGGATGCCACGTGTCGGTCACCCTTGACGAAAGCACTTCTGTGATACACGATTTATCATCATGGAAGTGGACACTTCCGTGATGATAATTTTGGTAATGTCATGGAACACTTCTACGACAGCACATGTATGACTATCTTGATTCTGTCATAAATTTTTCATGGATGTACATGCATGACAAAAAACGCGACCTACTGTGACAAACACATATCGTCACGGAAGTGTATTTTTTGTAGTGGGTTAATCATAAGTGGGAGGCTTGTCCAAGGAAGGGTAGCAACCAAGCACCGGTCCACCCACATATGAAATTATCAAAGTAACAAACGCGAATCATCTGAGCATGATGAAAACTAGCTTGATAGTAATTCACATGTGTCCTTGGGAGCATTTTGCTTTATATAAGATTTGTCCAGGCTTGTCCTTTACTACAAAAAGGATTGGGCCACCTTGCTGAACCTTAGTTACTTTTGTTACTTGTTACCCATTATGAATTATCTTATGACACAACTATCTGTTACCGATAATTTCAGTGCTTGCAGAGAATACCTTGCTGAAAACCGTTTGTCATTTCCTTCTACTCCTTGTTGGGTTCGACACTCTTACTTATCGAAAGGAATACGATAGATCCTCCATACTTGTGGGTCATCAAGACTCTTTTCTGGTGCAGTTGCCAGGGAGTGAAGCTCCTTTGGTAAGTGGAATTTGGTAAGGAAACATTTATATAGTGTGCTGAAATTTACTTCCACTTGTTACTATGGAAACTAATCCTTTGAGGGGCTTGTTCGGGGTATCTTTACCTTGACCGGAAGAGAAAAGAGTTTCTCCTAAACCTACTGCACCTACTGAAAATATTTATTACGAAATTCCTTTGGGTATGATAGAGAAACTGTTACCTAATCCTTACGCGGGAGATTGAACATTACATCCTAATATGCATCTAATTTATGTGGATGAATTTTGTGGATTATTTAAGCTTGCAGGTTTGCCCGAGGATGATGTCAATAAGAAGGTCTTCCCTATATCTTTGAAGGGAAAGGCATTTACGTGGCATAGGCTATGTCATGATATTGGATCATGGAACTACAACCGATTGAAATTGGAATTTCATCAGAAGTTTTATTCTATGCATCTGGTTCATCGTGATTAGAATTACATTTATAATTTTTGGCCTCATGAAGGAGGAAGTATCACTCAAGCTTGGGGGAGGTTTAAGTCAATGTTATGTTCATGCCCCAATCTTGAGCTCTCAAGAGAAATTATTATTCATAACTTTTATGATGGCCTTTCTCGTAATGATCAATCCATGCTCGATATTTCTTGTACTGGTTCTTTTATGAAGATGGATATTGAATTCAAATGGGATTTATTGGAAAGAATTAAACACCACTCTAAAGATTGGGTACTCGACGAAGGTAATGAGTCAGATTGGATACCGATGCTTTTCATGATTTTAGCACTAAATATGGAGTTGACTCTAAGATAGTAGCTTCTTTTTGTGAATCTTTCGCTACTCTTGTTGATCTCCCTAAGGAGAAGTGGTTTAAATATCATCCTCCCATTGAAGTGAAAGTACTAGAACCTATTAAAATTGAAGAAGAAACTATTACTTATAATGTTGATCCTATTGTTCCTACTGCTTATATTGAGAAACCACCTTTTCCTATTAGAATAAAGGATCACGCTAAAGCTTCAACTGTGGTTCGTAAGAGTTATACTAGAACACCTACACCCCCTTAGCAAATCAAAGATGAGCCTAGTATTTCTATGGTTAAAGATCTCTTGGTCGATAATATTGATGGGCATGTTATATATTTTTGTGATGAAGCTGCTAGAATTGCTAAACCTGATATTAAAGATAAGCATAGACCTGTGGTTGGCATGCCTGTTATTTCTGTTAAAATAGGAGATCCTTGTTATCATGGCTTATGTAATGTGGGTGCTAGTGTGAGAGCAATTTTTTTTACTTAATATCAACAAATTATGAATGATATTGCACCTGCTGAAATAGAAGATATTGATGTTACTATTAAGCTTTCCAATAGAGATACTATATCACCAATTGGGATTGTTAGAGATGTTGAAGTCTTGTGTGGGAAAATAAAATACCATACTGATTTTCTTGTTCTTTGTTCCCCACAGGTTGATTTGTGTCCCAATATATTTGTTAGACCTTTCTTGAATAATGTTAATACTAAGATAGACTGTGAGAAAACACCGTTACTGTAAGTTTCGGGGATGTGTCTCATGAATTTAATTCCTATTAATTTCATAGACAACTCCATGATAAAGAATTGCCTAGTAAGGATGAAATCTGTTGTCGTTCCTCCTACTGATCCTTTAGAACAATATTTGCTACACCATGAAAAGGATATGTTTATGAATGAATGAAAGAAAGGAATTAGTTGAAATATTCTTTAATCAAGGGCCTGTTTGGAAACACAATTTTCCTGTTGAAATCCTTGGGGATCCTCCTCCACCCAAGGGTGATCCCATGTTTGAGCTTAAACAATTACCCGATACTTTGAAATATGCTTATCTTGATGACAAGAAGATATATACTGTTATTATTAGTGCTAACCTTTAAGAGCATGAAGAAAATAAATTATTGAAAACTCTGAAGAAGCACCGTGCTGTTATTGGATATACTCTCGGTGATCTTAATGGCATTAGTCCCACTCTATGTCAGCATAAAATTAATATGGAGCCTGATGCTAAACCAGTTGTTCATCATCAACGATGGTTAAACCCTAAGATGAAGGAAGTGGTAAGAAATGAAATACTCATTCTTCTGGAGGCAGGTATAATTTGTTGGATTCCGGGCTCCGCGGACCCTTGGTAGATTCGAACTCTGGGGTGCGTGCGAAGAACTCAACCTCCCCAGTCTGCCAACTGGTCGATCCCACGGCCTAGCTCGATGAACAACAAGGAAATGGGACAGAGCAGTTTACCCAGGTTCGGGCCACCTTGCGATGTAAAACCATACTCTTGCTTTGTAGTGGATTGGCCTCGAGGTGGGGTGAGGATGAACTAGTACAGTGAGAGAACAACCTTAGGAGGTGTGTTCTTGTGCTCGAGTGAGCTGGTGGGTGTGAGGATGGAATGGATCCCGATCCCTCTCTATCGTGGTGGTGCTGCTATACTTATAGTGGCCTTGGTCCTCTTCCCAAAATGAAGGCGGGAAGGGATCCCACAATGGCCAAATTCAAAGGGAGACAACCAGTACATCTTATCCTGACAAAAGGTAGTCTTCGCCTGCAAAGCCTCTGGTCGTGACGCCTTGGTGGGCTTGGTGAAGCCTCTGTCCTGATGTCTTGGCGGTCTTGGTCTTGTTGCACGGAAATTGGAACCTTTGGCTGATTCCTCGGGACTCCGTGCCTGTGCTTGCCTCTTTAGAACCAAAGAGGAAACTGTTGTACTGCGCCCACTGGCGCCCGCCTGGCCTTGGTCGTCATGGCTCACGTCATCCGAACCTCACGAGGTGAGGGCTTGCATAGAGATCTCCTCTCCTCAAGATCCAGCCAGAGGAGGCCGCTCCATCTGGAGGTCTTGGCGTCGTCTGCCTCGTGAAGTTTGGCCCCTCACGAGGCTCTTGTGTTGTTGGTGCTGAAGATGGGCCGTGCTAGGCCAAAGAATGGGGCCTCGCCGCAAGCCATTGGAAGGAAAGTCCAGGTACCCCCGTTCCCAGAATGCAGACAGTAGCCCCCGGGCCCAAGACGCGCTCGGACTTAGCTTCGAGGCGAAGCCAAAGGGCAAGGGCGGAGCACTGCGGGCCCCAACCGCCTACGGCCTTGGTCAACGCGTGGCGCTTGATGGGACGCGGGCGTCTCCGCTTCCCCACATGGCCTCGGCAACTATCTGTGACACCCCAAAATTTCAACCTTGTTTTATTAATTAAAATTTGCCAGGAAATTTAAACGTTTATTTTCTGGATTTTCTTTTGATTTCAGAGCCATCTTTTCCTTATTATTATGGAGTTTTTACCCCAAGTGAAAACTTTCCAAATATATTATTGGACTTGTTTGCCCCTTCAAGAAAAACATTCCTATTATCAGTGGATTTATTTGCATAACTATTTCTCTCTGAGCTTTATTCCTTAAAGTGATTTTTCATTAGTTTTGGAGCTCTTTTTGAACTACAACCATTTGATAGATTTATCTAAAATTCCAACCAAAATTTGGAGATGTCATGTGATGTTTTCAAATCACTTTTATGCAAAAATATCTTCTATTCATTGGAAATTTTGAGCTCTACACCAAGTTTTCAAATCTGGTCCAGTGGGCAATTTTGCACTACGACCTATTCAAATATTTCTTTAAAACTTTCACCAAAATTATGGGATGTTAATAGGAGTATATTATTCAACTTTATGAAAAAAACCAGTGATGTTCTTTGAAAAATTTGAGTGAATCAACCTCAGTTTCATTCTGGTCCAACTTGATGATTTGTACTGCAACCCTAATCATTCTTGCTCTAGTAGCCATGAGCTTTTCCTAATTATAGAACACCCTACTAAACCCTTAAGTCCAGGAGAGTAGACCCAATGGAGTAATTTTAGTCCATGAAACTATGCCCTTTTCTTTCTGTCCAGAATTGGTTTTCTCAAGAACTTGCACTAACAAGTTCTTGCTTTTGACAAACTAACCTTACCACCCTCTGTATCATCTAAAGAGACACTGGTCTGGAGCTTTTGGCACCCCAAGAGTTGCCTAGATGCACATGGCATTCTGTCAAACACCTTGAGTGCATGCACAGTTTTGGCATGATCTTTAGTCTGCATTATGGACTTGACCCCCTGACCCGACCAACATGTCCACTAAGCTCCTAGCTAACCCTAACCCAGGCCTACTAATCCCCAGCCTCATCCTAATCATCTAGCACGCTCTGGCATTGCGTCGAGCACGTAACGTGCATGCGCTGGGCATGCCTAGAGCGCACGTTTTGCACGCGCGCGCACCGAGTCGCCGCGTCCCCACTACCGCCCCCCCGCGCTCGTTCTGGCCACCCCCTCGCACAGCCAGCACGCCCGACCCCTCCCTCGCCGCAGAGCCGCCCTGCCCCCTCCTGGCGCCCTACAGCACCGCCGTCAGGTCGGCCATGGCAGCAAGCGGGCGGCCACAGCAACCTCTGCCATGTACGGCGCCGCCCGAGCCACACGCGTGCGCCAGCTGCCCTCTGGAGCAGTCCGAGCTCATCCACAAGCTCGTCTGCAAGCGCTCGTCAGCGCCACGTCCCCTCCTGCAGCAACAGAACGGCGGTTCGCCGTCGTTCTTCTCCAACGCCGCGGAACCTAACTCGTTGCACTATAAAAGGACCCCCCGAGCTTTCGTAGGCCCTCAGACAACCTCAAGCCAACCCTTTGGAGCTCCCCTAGCCCGCAATCAACGGCGGAAGGCCGTCTCCCCCATCTCCGGCCAGTACAGCCGCCACCGCCCTCTGGTCCATTCAGTCGCAACCAGAGCCTCCCCCGCCCCTCTAGAGCCACCATCTTCTTCCCCTCGATCTTATGGAGCTGCCCAAGACCTCAGCTGCGACGGGGAACCACCGTAGCCCAGAACCCCAATTCCACCCGAAGCTTCCTTCGCCACGGAGCTCGCCGCCGGCGACTCCCTCCACCCCCGCCAACCCAACAACCACCGGGAGGACCGCCCCGGTCTGGCGGATCCATCCCTACCCTCAGGAGCCCACGGGAAGCCGTCATTCGCCGGTGTTGATCGCCGGAACCCCGCCTCGGCTCGGACAGAGGAGGAAGGAGGCGGGGAACGACTGGTCAAACCTGACCAATGGGCCCCCTGGACCCACTGTCAGTGACCCGAGCCGGCCCGCGTGGTTTTAAGTGGAACCTAAAACCCCCAAGTACGTCTCCCCAGCTTCGAAAGCGTATTCTCATCAAAACGTTTTCTTTTCTGTTTTATTTTAAAAATAGAGTTAGACTGAAACTTTGACTGGCTATATCTTTTTAAATATAAATCCAAATGACTTGATTCTTTTTCTGGTGTTTCCCAAATATTGTGTAGTTTATTTTCGTATTTATTTCAAAATTTTCCAAACAACTTTTTTGTGCTGTTTTTAAAGTATGTGTTAATTCAAATTTATTTAAAATAGGATTTTGGAGAGGGAGAAGCAAACTTTCAAAAGTTTTGGAATGCACCCTGCCTCTCCACAACTTGAAGGCAAGCATTCTGAACCCTGGCATAATATTGTCTAGCGTTGTTGATATGGTTGCAAACCCATCTTGTCTTGGAGATTTCGTTATTCTATGCGATGATACGATCATAATGCATATTGATGATTTCATGCTGTTGGCATTTGATATGTTTGTGATAGAAATCCCCCTCATATGCCTCTGATGCCCACCGGGAAGGATCCGGGAAAGCCTCTATCTTGGGTAGACACGATCTTGTCCCTCGTCAAGACGATTATGTCCGGTGGGGCATGGGGAGGTATGATGAGTGGTGGTTCTGTCTGATGGATGTGAAATATAATTCTTGAGCTAACCATGCAGGAATGCTTAAACCTCCTGAGTCGGCCGTAGATCGAGTTTTGTTCCAGTAACCCCCATACTTGTTTTGTGCTGCCACTTGTCCCTGCCGTAGGTAGGGTACGGTTCAGTAAGTTGTCAACCCCTGTCCTATCACACACCGTACAGAGAGGCCATGGTGGAAGATACCGGCTGCATCCGGTAGGCATGCCATCTGGTCAGGGGGCATGGGTGTTTCCGGTTGGGACCGGGAGGTGGGCACCCCTTAGAGTGCGCGATATAAGTTTGATCCCATGCTAAGCGAGGTTGTAGCCTCCCCACTTAGAGTTTCGCTTGACAAGTGTCATGGGTGATTCCAGACACCGCTAAGTTAAGCTGGTGTGTGCGGTCAGGTGTGTTTTCGAATGAAAGACCGTAGACGGAATTAGTCCCGATGGACTAAAGGAATCCATTGCTAGTGGGTAAAGAGTACACCCTCTGCAGAGATATTATACCTATTCTAATAGCCATGTCCATGGTTAAGGACTACAGTCTGGGATGGGTCAAGTGTCGGTCTTAGTGTCGGTCTTCGGAGGAAAACTACTAAACCAGAACATTGATTATGACCTGTGACATATGATGATTATGATTATTATTATTTTGGACTAATAAATTGTATTATTTGAAATTAATGAGTATCCCTGGGACAGTTCCACCTCCTAGATATTCACTATGATTATTTTTATATATAAGCCCTTTATGTGGTGTCGCTCAGACGCCCGACTGTGGCATGCTTGTTATTTCATTTACTTATAAGCCCTTTATGTCATGTCGCACAGACGCCCGACTGTGGCATGCTTGTTATTTCATTTACTTATAAGCCCTTTATGTGGTGTCGCACAGACGCCCGACTGTGGCATGCTTGTTAGTCCTTTTATTTATAAGCCCTTTATGTGGTGTCGCTCAGACGCCCGACTGCGGCATGCTTCATATTATTATTCTTTCGAGGCGTCACTTCAGACACTCGATCAGTGCTTTTCATTTCTACTCCTGGATTGCTTACTCATGTTTTATTTGAATGATCTGCTTGCGTGCATCATGAACCTTATTTCATAACTAACGAAGTGATCATAGAATATTTCAAAGCATGATTATCAGTGGCTATATTATACCTGTGTTCTTAATGTTTGCGAGTACATTCAAAGTACTCACTGGCTTGTCCCTGGCTATTGTCTTGGCCAGATTTCTTGCGTGGAGAGGAGCGTTGTGATGACAGCCCCGGAACCTATGCAATGGTGATAGCAGCCTCACGAAGATAGGAGTTATCCTGGTCAGCTGTTCCTGTGGGAAATGGAGTCCCATAGACGCTGATGATCCGCAAACCGCTTCCACCATCAACCACTAGAAACAAATTGTTGTACTCATAGGCCAGAATGGTCTTGTACTACATATTATGTACCTTGCTTAGAATTTCTGTATCAAGTTGGTGCCTCATCAGCTAACAGTAATCCTGGGGCTGGTGAGCACAAGGGCCATTTTTTGGGAAATTTATATCCCGAAAATCCGGTCCTGACAAACTTGGTATCAGAGCCAGGCTGACCTTTGGCTAATCCTATCTTAGCCAGGTCGAAAAACCTAGGTAAACCAACCCACCAGACCTTAACCAAACCCCGGCCAAGCTTCTCATGTAAGATAGCCACACAGTGACCCAACACCTTTTGGCAGTCGGTGCCCAACCTATCAACCTAGCCTGTCGATCACGTGCCAGTGACCAACACCTAAATTGTCTCATTCGTAAGCGTGCGAAGGAAGACTCCGTCCCATTTTTCTATAAAAAGGGGCACGCAAACCTCAACCCAGCACAGCTCAGCCTCTGCCCAAACCAACCTAAAATGCCAGGACCCATTGTTCACAATGAGACCACATCAACCAACCTTGGAGGCTTCGTGACCGTGCTAGCAAACCTCTCCCGCCGTGCCTTCGCGTTAGAAGAGCCCCCAGAATATGTTGTGTACCAAGGGTCCATGAGCGGTGAGAGCCGTCAATTCTGGGCCACTGTACATGTCTACGGTAGGGGTCTATCACCAGAACGCCCCTACAGGTTCACCGGAAGGACAACTTCCTTTGAGCCACAGGACATCCAACTAGCTGCTCGAGAGGCTATAGTTCAACTCTGGCACTTGTCGCCCAGAGTTAACTGTCGCTCCTTCTACTACTACCCCAGCCGTGACGGGTATGGTAGACCACCCCAAGTTGCCAACGGAGATCATGAGACGGATCCTGCATTATTGCATCTGGTGCGCTATGTAAGTGCACTAGAGGAACTGTTCGATCAAATCACCCTTGATCTGATCGCAGCTCGTGGAGAACTGATTCGCCGAGCCCCGACAAGAAGAGAAGATGAGCCCGATGCCGACAACCTAGTCGTGCTGTTCGGACAACCGATCGAGACCTTAAGGTCTGCCCTAGCCATCGCCCATAATGCGTTGATGTCCCCAGAAGTGCTTTGTCACCTTTTGGGAACACACTCCAGCGGGATTGTGGCCAACAACCCCCGCGATGGTCATCATCGCTACCCCGACCCTGCAGCACCTCAACCCCCTCCAGCTAACCCCGACGGTGAGAACCGTGACGAGGCCACGACGTCCTCAAGGCAAGCCCGCTTGGATATACCCACGAGGTAGACTAAGTCACTCGAGTAGTACCGAGTGTTAATATACCCCATGCCCTGTAATTGTGTGATCATGTATCACCATATTGGAATGTTGTCTGCTTGTGCGTCCCTATTTTAAATTGTAGCCATGCATGAGTGCATTGGTGTATGGCTGCATTTTTAATTCCGGGCGTAGCTACCAAAAAAAACCCAACCCCGACGACACCCACAGTAATGCGTCGCTTTTGCGAGATGTGTATATCTGTGGCTTTGACCCCGACCCCATAGAGCAGAACCGACAAACCAGTTGCCCTCCACCATGGTAAATAACCCAGCCCTCTTGCTATATAAGAGGCCACCTCGTGACCTTGCCAAGTACCCCTCACCCTGTGCACAACCCTCACAACCATTCCTTTGCCATGTCGAGCCCTAGTATTTATTTGAGGACTCCAGATGCCACCCCTGGTAGTTTTGTTAAAATATTGTGGGACTTTACCTGCAGTACCATGGGTTCTACCCAGTCACCCCAGCACGAGCTGCTCAAATTGAGGATCACCCCTTCCACCTCGAAATATTGGGCAGTAGTACACATCCCTCCCGTAAACTCAAACCGAGACCAAACAGAAGTCTCCTTCGTGGGGAAATCTATGTCGACTCCGCATATGGCCATAGAAGTTGTTGCATATGAAGCGCCTGTTCGCCTTCTATTCGCGGTACCCTATGCCAGCGATCGAGGGTATTATTACTTTCCGAGTCGCGCAGCACCCGGGGAAGTAGCATCTTTTCCCGGTGGACGAATTGAGAGAGACCCAGTACTGGCCAACCTTGCCCAGTACGTCATCGCGCAAGAGCGTCTGACCCAGCGGATAATGGGTTACCTTCAGAGCCTCGTTGATTTAAATCCTCAGATCGCCATCGGCAGACCGCTGAGACCCGGCCAGGGGAGACGCGTCCATCGGCTAATCAATCCGCTTCCCTCGATAAAAGAAGAGTGTGCCCCAGTACCAGAGATGTTTTCTCAGGACCCTGTACTTTTACCATTTTCTTTATAAACGTCATGGCTATGTTTATTTACGTGTTGCAGCTTATGCATTGTACCCAAGTTCGTGCTATGAGTAAACTGTTCGGTTTCAGCTGACATGAGCTATGTTTTTAAGAAAACGACCCTTAGCAAATCTCGAGGATGAGATTTTTCTTAAGGGGGGTAGTGTTGTGACACCCCAAAAATTTCAACCTTGTTTTATTAATTAAAATTTTGCCAGGAAATTTAAACCTTTATTTTCTGGATTTTCTTTTGATTTCAGAGCCATTCTTTTCCTTATTATTATGGAGTTTTTACCCCAAGTGAAAACTTTCCAAATATATTATTGGACTTGTTTGCCCCTTCAAGAAAAACATTCCTATTATCAGTGGATTTATTTGCATAACTATTTCTCTCTGAGCTTTATTCCTCAAAGTGATTTTTCATTAGTTTTGGAGCTCTTTTTGAACTACAACCATTTGATAGATTTATCTAAAATTCCAACCAAAATTTGGAGATGTCATGTGATGTTTTTAAATCACTTTTATGCAAAAATATCTTCTATTCATTGGAAATTTTGAGCTCTACACCTAGTTTTCAAATCTTGTCCAGTGGGCAATTTTGCACTACAACCTATTTAAATATATCTTTAAAACTTCCACAAAAATTATGGGATGTTAATAGGAGTATATTATTCAACTTTATGAAAAAAAACCAGTGATGTTCTTTGAAAAATTTGAGTGAATCAACCTCAATTTCATTCTGGTCCAACTTGATGATTTGTACTGCAACCCTAATCATTCTTGCTCTAGTAGCCATGAGCTTTTTCCTAATTAAAGAACACACTACTAAACCCTTAAGTCCAGGAGAGTAGACCCATTGGAGTAATTTTAGTCCATGAAACTATGCCCTTTTCTTTCTGTCCAGAATTGGTTTTCTCAAGAACTTGCACTAACAAGTTCTTGCTTTTGACAAACTAACCTTACCACCCTCTGTATCATCTAAAGAGACATTGGTCTGGAGCTTTTGGCCACCCCAAGAGTTGCCTAGATGCACATGGCATTCTGTCAAACACCTTGAGTGCATGCACAGTTTTGGCATGATCCTTAGTCTGCATTATGGACTTGACCCCCTGACCCGACCAACATGTCCACTAAGCTCCTAGCTAACCCTAACCCAAGCCTACTAATCCCGAGCCTCATCCTAATCCTCTAGCACGCTCTGGCATTGCGTCGAGCACATAACTTGCGTGCGCTGGGCGTGCCCAGAGCGCACGTTTTGCACGCGCGCGCACCGAGTCGCCGCGTCCCCACTACCGCCTCCCCGCGCTCGTTCTGGCCACCCCCTCGCACATTCCGCACGCCCGACCCCTCCCTCGCCGCAGAGCCGCCCTGGCCCCCTCCTGGCGCCCTACAGCGCCGCCGTCAGCTCGGCCATGGCAGCAAGCGGGCGGCCACAGCAACCTCTGCCATGGACGGCGCCGCCCGAGCCACACGCGTGCGCCAGCTGCCCTTTGGAGCAGTCCGAGCTCATCCACAAGCTCGTCTGCAAGCGCTCGTCGCCGCCACGTCCCCTCCTGCAGCAACAGAACGGCGGTTCGCCGTCGTTCTTATGCAACACCGCGGAACCGAACTCGTTGCACTATAAAAGGACCCCCGAGCTTTCCTAGGCCCTCAGGCAACCTCAAGCCAACCCTCTGGAGCTCCCCTAGCCCGCAATCAACGGCGGAAGGCCGTCTCCCCCATCTCTAGCCAGTACAGCCGCCGCCGCCGTCCGGTCCATTCAATCGCAACCAGAGCCTCCCCCGCCCCTCCAGAGCCACCATCCTCTTCCCCTCGATCTTACGGAGCCGCCCAAGCCCTCAGTTGCGACGGGGAACCACCGTAGCCCAGAACCCCAATTCCACCTGAAGCTTCCTCCGCCGCAGAGCTCGCCGCCGGCGACTCCCTCCACCCCCGCCAACCCAACAACCACCGGGAGGACCGCCCCGGTTTGGCGGATCTATCCCTACCCTCCGGAGCCCGCAGGAAGCCGCCGTTCGCCGGCGTTGATCGCCGGAACCCCGCCTCGGCTCGGACAGAGGAGAAAGAAGGCGGGGAACGACTGGTCAAACCTGACCAGTGGGCCCCCTAGACCCACTGTTAGTGACCCGAGCCGGCCCGCGTGGTTTTAAGTGGAAGCGTCAAAACCCCCAAGTACGTCTCCCCTGCTTCGAAAGCGTATTCTCATCAAAACGTTTTCTTTTCTGTTTTATTTTAAAAACAGAGTTAGACTGAAACTTTGGCTGGCTATATCTTTTTAAATATAAATCCAAATGACTTGATTCTTTTTCTGTTGTTTCCCAAATATTGTCTAGTTTATTTTCATATTTATTTCAAAATTTTCCAAACAACTTTTTGTGCTGTTTTTAAAGTATGTGCTAATTCAAATTTATTTAAAATAGGATTTTGGAGAGGGAGAAGCAAACTTTCAAAAGTTTTGGAATGCACCCCGCCTCTCAACAACTTGAAGGCAAGCATTCTGAACCCTGGCATAATATTGTCTGGCGTTGTTGATACGGTTGCAACCCATCTTGTCCCGGAGATTTCGTTATTCTATGCGATGATACGATCATAATGCATATTGATGATTTCATGCTGTTGGCATTTGATATTTTTGTGATAGAAATCCCTCTCATATGCCTCTCATGCCTACCGAGAAGGATCCGGGAAAGCCTCTGTCTTGGGTAGACACGAGCTTGTCCCTCGTCGAGACGATTATGACTGGTGGGGCATGGGGAGGTATGATGAGTGGTGGTTCTTTCTGATGGATGTGAAATATAATTCTTGAGCTAACCATGCAGGAATGCTTAAACCTCCTAAGTCCGCCGTACATCGAGTCTTGTTCCAGTAACCCCCATACTTGTTTCATGCTGCCACTTGTCCCTGCCGTAGGTAGGGTACGGTTCAGTAAGTTGTCAACCCCTGTCCTATCACACACCGTACAGAGAGGCCATGGTGGAAGATACCGGCTGCATCCGGTAGGCATGCCACCTGGTCCGGGGGCATGGGTGTTTCCGGTTGGGACCGAGAGGGGGGCACCCCTTAGAGCGCGCGATATAAGTTTGATCCCATGCTAAGAGAGGTTGTAGGCTCCCCACTTAGAGTTTCGCTTGACAGGTGTCGTGGGTGATTCCAGACACCGATAAGTTAAGCTGGTGTGTGTGGTCATGTGTGTTTTGGAATGAAAGACCGTAGACGGAATTAGTCCCGATGGACTAAAGGAATCTGTTGCTAGTGGGTAAAGAGTACACCCTCTGCAGAGATATTATACCTATTCGAATAGCCGTGTCCATGGTTAAGGACTACAGTCTGGGATGGGTCAAGGGTCGGTCTTAGTGTCGGTCTTCGGAGGAAAACTACTAAACAAGAACATTGATTATGACCTGTGACATATGATGATTATGATTATTATTATTGTGGACTAATAAATTGTATTATTTGAAATTAATGAGTATCCCTGGGACGGTTCCACCTCCTGGATATTCACTGTGATTATTTTTATATATAAGCCCTTTATGTGGTGTCGCTCAGACGCCCGACTGTGGCATGCTTGTTATTTCATTTACTTATAAGCCCTTTATGTCATGTCGCACAGACGCCCGACTGTGGCATGCTTGTTATTTCATTTACTTATAAGCCCTTTATGTGGTGTCCCACAGACGCCCGACTGTGGCATGCTTGTTATTCCTTTTATTTATAAGCTCTTTATGTGGTGTCGCTCAGACGCCCGACTGTGGCATGCTTCATATTATTATTCTTTCGAGGCGTCGCTTCAGACACTCGATCGGTGCTTTTAATTTCTACTCCTGGATTGCTTACTCATGTTTTATTTGAATGATCTGCTTGCGTGCATCATGAACCTTATTTCATAACTGACGAAGTGATCATAGAATATTTCAAAGCATGATTATCAGTGGCTATATTATACTTGTGTTCTTAATGTTTGCGAGTACATTCAAAGTACTCACTGGTTTGTCCCTGACTATTGTCTTGGCTAGATTTCTTGCATGGAGAGGAGAGTTGTGATGACAGCCCTGGAACCTATGCAATGGTGATAGCAGCCTCGCGAAGATAGGAGTTATCCTGCTCAGCTGTTCCTATGGGAAATGGAGTCCCATAGACGCTGATGATCCGCAAACCGCTTCCGCCATCAACCACTAGAAACAAATTGTTGTACGAATAGGCGAGAATGGTCTTGTACTACATATTATGTACCTTGCTTGGAATTTCTGTATCAAGTTGGTGCCTCATCAGCTAACAGTAGTCCTGGGGCTGGTGAGCACAAGGGCCATTTCTGGGAAATTTATATCCTGAAAATCCGGTCCTGACACTATCCCGGGCTGACAAAAAGGCTGGCACCTGCCACTGAGCTTTCATTGCTTTCCCTTCGTCTTGCTCTAGATCCCCTTCTTTCCCTTCTTAGAGCACCTCCAGATCTGTTGAATCCTTTCCCTGAGCTCACCACCGATGGCCACCGACAAGGCGAAGTCATCAGTCCCTACCGCGCTCTCAGCCTCCTGGTTCGAGCCGGCCCTGAGCGCGCCCACCATTGCCGAGGAGAAGCACCTTGGCATCGTGCTCCCGCTGATGGCGAGTAGCGGCAATGAGGGAGGAGAAACGGCGCTCTGGGCTGTCTCCACCAAGCCGGAGACCTTGGGGGAAACTTTTTACCCCTTCTTTCTGCACAGCGTCTTCGCGGGGCTCGTCCCCTCTTTCTCCAATTTCTTCTTCACCATCCTTAACTACAACCAGATCCACACCCTTCATCTTAATCCCAAGTCCATCCTCCTCCTGTCAATCTTCACCTTCTACTGCGAGGAATTTGTGGGGGTGATGCCCTCTATGGCGCTTTTCTGCCACTTCTTCTACCTCCGGACGGGCGGTTCCCAGTGCTCTGGGTGCGTATGCATCATCTCGTCTCATGGTAGCAACGCGATCTCGAGGGTCGGGAAGAAGGTGGAGGGATTCAGGCACAAGTGGATCTTCATGGAAGCCAAGCGCTCCCACGCTCGGCTGGAGCTGCCGATCGCCTTCCCGGCGAAGCTGGACCGGTGGGCTCAGGAGAAGCTCCCCAATCCTCGGGCGGGTCCGCTGCAGGAGAAGATGACGGCCGACCTGAAGGTGGAGAAGCTGACAGGGGCCATGCTCATCGGGGAATTCCTAACGCATCGTCGAGCCCCGCTCCAAGCGCACTCGCACCTGCTGTGGACCTTCAAGGGTGCAGAAGAAGGCTTCCAGCTAAGCCCAGATGACCTGTCCGACAAGGAGCTGAGCTAGGCCGTGCGCACCTTGCTCGAGAAGGATCCGGGCATCATCACGAAAGCCCATCTCCCGTTGTACCACCGCGTCGATGGGGGAAGGTAGCCGCCTCCATGCCCGTCTTCAATGAGCGGGGGCTCGTGCCGCTGATGCCTTCCCAGCCCCCGGGCTCCTCAGTGCCGGTGTCCTCCGGCGAGTCTGGTGAGGAGGAGAAAGCGGACTCAGAGGCAACCTTGGAGGGGGCGGGGGAGATCTCTCCCCTATGGCAGAATGATCTCCTCCACGCCTTCTCCATGACGACGACACTGGCGAGTACCTGGTCGAGGGGTCACCGCGCTCCACCGGGGTTGCCACGAGGTCCGGGGCACCCCCCTGAAGAGGCTGAAGCTGGGGACCCCGAAGAAGCTGGGGACCCCTGAAGAGGCTGAAGCCGAGTCACCAAGAGGAGGGCATCGTTTCCTCGGGGCGGCCCTCCCGCCTTATCGCCGACCGCCGTTGTGGGCTCGCCCGCTCCTGAGAGCGTGGCGAAGCTTGTGCCCCCGAAGCTTGGGGCCGTCGCGCTCCTGGCCAAGAGGAGGGTGTACGTCGTTGATGACCAATAAGTGCTTTTACCTTGTTTCTGCTTCTCTTCTTAAGTGCCATGCTCACGACACCCTCCTGGTGGCTAGGCTGTAGCCGGTGCCGAAGAGAAGGAAGGAGGACGCCAGGACCGCCGAGGCCAAGCGGCCTGCCATGGCCACGGCGACCCTGGTGCAGGAAGAAGAGGTTGCCTCGCATCTGGAGCTAGCCCCTCGAGGCTCTGAGATCTAGCCTTAGGTGAAGGCTGCCCCTGTGGCCAAGCCGACTCCCGAGGTGCTCGTCTTCAGCACACCTGCTAAAGATCCGAGTGCTCCGGAGCCCCCTGCCGTCCTTGCTGCTGCTGCTTTGCCGGCCCAGGCGTAGGTGCCGCTCACGACTCAAGCCATCGCGTTGGTGGGCCACGGCTCCTTTGCCATGCCCGGCACTCTGAGGATGCCTTCGCAGCACTGGACCGGCTCTGGGTTGATCTTTGGGGTGCCGACCAGCGCGTGGCAACGGGGATTCTGGAGCTAGTCTAGGGGTGGCTCTAGGCCGACTCATCCGTTAGGGTGGCTTGGGGCCAGGCCAAGGCTGCCGCCGAGGAGGGCAGGAAGGTGGCCGGCATGGCTGCGGCCGCTTGCGACGAGGCGTTGGCTGACGCAAGGACCGCTGAGGAGTCCTGCCGCTTAGTGCACACCGAGCTGAAGGCCCTCCACAACGAGCAGGGCATCTGCACCCCTCAGTTCAAGGAGCAGGAGGAGAACTGGAAGACCCAGGAGACTGCGCTCACCGAACGCGGCGTCGAGCTGGAGTAGGCAGCTGGGGAGCGGGCCATGGAGCGCAGTCGCCTGGAGAAGCTGAAGGAGGAGGTGGAGGCGGACCAAGCGTCCCACACCAAGCCCGTCTCCAAGGAGAAGGCTCGGCTAGAGGCCAGGGAAAAGCTCCTTGCCGTGGCTGAGAACGCAGCCGCCGTGGGGTTACGTGACCAAGGGGTGAGGGGCTACGTGACCAGTTAGTCTCCTGAGTCGCGATGCTCAGGAGTCCCCCTTGACATACGAACAGTCGTCGGGAAGGATATGCTGTAGTAGGTCTTAGCGTTCTGCGTCGGCAGGGCTCGGCCCCTCTCATACCTCAGCCACCATTAGGTCATTCGGATCACCAGGACGAGACCAAGGGGTGAGGGGCTACGTGACCAGTTAGGCCCCTAGGTCGCGATTGTCGGTGTCGAAACCAGCCGATCTCGGGTAGGGGGTCCCGAACTATGCGTCTGAGGAACGAAGGTAACAGGAGACAAGGGACATGATGTTTACCCAGGTTCGGGCCCTCTTAATGGAGCTAATACCCTACTTCCTGCTTGATTGACTTTGATGAGTATAGGGGCTACGAGTGTTGATCTACCTCGAGATCGTAATGGCTAGACCCTAGATGTCTAGCCTATATGATTATGATTGCCTCTACGGACTAAACCCTCCGGTTTATATAGACACTAGAGGGGCCTAGGGTTGTACAGAGTCGGTTTGCAGAGAAAGGAATCTTCATATCCAAAAGCCAAGCTTGCCATCCACGCAAAGGAGAGTCCCATACAGACACGGGGGAAGGCCTTCTATCTTGTATCTTCACGGCCCATGAGTCTGGCCCATGTCACATAGCCCGGACGCCCGGGGACCCCCTAATCGAGGACTCCCTTAGTAGCCCGTGAACCAGGCTTTAATGACGATGTGTCCGGCGCGAAGATTGTCTTCGGCATTGCAAGGCGGGTACCTCCTCCGAATACTCCAAAGTAGCTGAACAAAAGAACTATATCTGGCTCTATAGAATCAGTTACAACCCTGAACCACAAGGGTGAAATACTTAAACAAAATAAGTCATGTCCACTGATAGCTTTTTCGGCGACACGTTATGTTCTGGCCTTATCATTATTTTGAACCGTTTTGTGGCCTCTCGCTTCACGACTCGAGGCACGGCCTCTATTGACACGTCTTGTCAAAACATAGACCATGTCCCCTTATTGTGGGATTCTCATCAATACGGGTTTGGGTAATCCAACCATGCCATTTGCACGACCCCTTGGGAATAGGCGGGTTTTAAGGCCTATGGGGGGTGCTTGATATTCACTGCCATTATAAAAGGATAAGGATCCATCTTTCTACCCCACGCCTTCTTCTTCCTCAGCCCATCCGCCCTCGAGCTCTAGCACCCACGATTCAATCTTTTCCGTTCCCACCAAACACTGCAGGCATTTCCGGATCGGGCGTGCAGGGCAAGTGGATGGCTTCCTCCGTCACGGAGGGGAACATCAAGGAACTCCGGGAAGGGGGGGGGGTACTTGGCCACGGAAATCGTCCACCGGCTCCCTACCCAAAAGCAGATCATTCCCACTCCGGAGCCTAATGAGAGGGTAGTGTTTATCCCCCACTTTCTCCGCGGACTAGGGTTTGCCCTCCACCCTTCCGTCCGCGGGCTCATGTTCTATTACGGGCTAGATTTTCACGATCTAGCCCCGAATTCCTTCCTCCACATTTTGGCGATCATCGTCGTGTGTGAGGCATTCCTCCACATCCCCCCCCCCACTTTGGCCTGTAGCTCAAGGTCTTCAATGTGAAGCCGAAGGTGGTCGATTGTCAACACGTGGAGTGTGGCGGTGCCATGGTGAGCAAGCTCCCCAACGTCACCTGGCCCAAGTGGGCCTTTGTGGAGACCGTGACGGGATGGCAACAGGAGTGGTTCTATATCACGGAACCTCTAGACGCCACATGGGTCGCCATCCCTGAGTTCAAATCCAGGCCTCCAATGCGGTTTACACCATGGATCAAAAAGGGCCTGGACTGGGCGTCGTCTGACGAGGTGATGACGCTGTGGAAGTAGGTTAAGAGTATGATAGAGAAGAATACCAGTCTTGCCGATGTGATCTAGGTGATGCTTTTTCGCCGGATTCTCCCCTGCCAGCGCCGGACTCTCCATATGTGGGAGTTCAATCCGGCCGGCCCTCGATCCTTGCAGCGATTTTTCGGCACGAGGCACGAAGAGATATGGAAGCTGCTCTTCAAGGCCTAGAAGTCGAGGCCGGGAACGAGCGAAGACCTCGTCCTCGACTGCGCTCATCTACTACTCCAGTAAGTTTTCAGATTTCCAAACATAACCTCAACTTGTAGATCCAAGGAGTATGCTAAGCCTTCCCCTCATCCTTCAGGGTTGGAGGAAGAAGGCGGAGCGAATCCAATG
This sequence comes from Triticum urartu, assembly GCF_003073215.2. NCBI lineage: Eukaryota > Viridiplantae > Streptophyta > Magnoliopsida > Poales > Poaceae > Triticum > Triticum urartu. The sequence continues at coordinate 274,259,942 of NC_053023.1, forward strand.
TCTGGCTCCACTACCCGAAGATCCAGCTATTCCTCTACTAATGAAGAAGCTGGTTCGGGAGCAGTACCAGGCGTCGGAGAAGAAGGCCTAGAAGAAGGGCAATGAGGCAGAAGTGGCCTTCACCATAAAGGTACTTCAGACATTGCGTCCAAAGATACCGAAGCTCTCTCCTCCCACGAGGGAGATGAAGACGAAGAGGAAGAAGAGGAGAGAAATGCTCCCCTTAAAAGGGGGTGAAGAAAAGGGTGGTGTCCGTGGACCTAGAGTTGGAGGCGTCCAAGAACGGGAAGATCTCCCTTTCGGATGATTCGGATTCGGACACGAAAGTCATCCCCGAGCGGCGTCTCAGGCCGAAGCCCTCGGCCAAATCGTAAGTATTCAAAGATACAATACATATATCTGTCCTTTTACAAATTGTAGGATAACATATCATTTACGTATTTCAGTCCGGCCCATAATCTTCCCCAACAATCGTCGTCTTCGGGGAACTCATTGGCGTCGGAGATGATGCAAAGCGAAACGCCTCCGCGAGCATCTCCGCCACATGCCGCGGATGACACCGAAGTGTTGTCCCAAAGGACCTCTCCAGGCCAGGGAGAGGTGCGGAAGGCCGCTGAAATGGTGCCAGAGGGTAATGCCTCGGCTGCCGACAACTTGGGGGCACAACCCCCATGGAAACCGATGACGGAGACCCACATGGCTTCGGAGTCGAGCGAGCAGCCCCCTTTAAGGGAGGGGGGAGTGCCGACTCCACCGGCGACCTCTATCAATTCGGAGCAGCCGGATATGTTAAGGGAAGCACTTCAACGTGCTTCCATCATGGAAGAGCACCGTACCTTGATGGGTACGGTAGTTGAGAATGTTTAGTCCACCAAAAGCGGACTGAATGATGCTTTCACTAGCCTGTTAACAGGCTTTGAGGTATGTGATAAAATATGCTTAGCCGCTTTTTGCATTGGAAGAATATGCCTATATTTAGATAGTAGCCATTGAGACTCTGTTCGGATCTTTGGAAAAAGGAGCGGGACAGAGGATCAAATATTCACCAGAGATACCGTCTTTATCTATTTTGACAAACACGCTTCATTGTTGGCGGCTTCAGCCAGGGACGCTAAAGTTTTTGAACTCCAGCGGAAACTGAAGCTGGCTGACGATGAGATTGGCCGTACTAACAAGCGGTTTGATGAGGCCCAAGGTATGATTTTTCAAAGACCCCTTACAAGCCTAAATTATTATGCAAACTCAGAGTTTAAGCTCATGCGCTTCTATGTATATGATTGTAGGCAACGCGACCGAGGTCGAGGCCCTCAAGAGTGCCCTTGCCGAAGCCAAGGAGGAGGCGAGGGCAAGCAAAGCGGCCATAGACAATGTTTTTGTGGATGTAGAGGCCAAAAAGGTCGCCCGCCGCCAGTATGAGGCGAGGCTGACCGAAGTGGACCAAGCGCTCCATGATGCCGCCAACAAGTGTGTGTCCTTGGAGGAGAGTAACAAGGCCCAAGCGGCCGAACTCACAAAGGCTCTTCAAGAGGCGAAGGAGGCGCGGTTTGAGTCCCGGGTGGCTCGCGATGAGATCAAGCAAGCCGAACAGATAGCGGATGGTAAGTCTTTTCTTTTACAGAGTATATTCGGCGGTCGAAGATATGCTTTGCTAAATCGACTATGGAGTGCTCTAGACGCCTTTGCGGATCTCCTTAGGAGTTCTGCCGATGCCGCCCAGTATTTCTGGGCCTAAGAAGGGAACGTGACAGAGAAGCTCTTCTGGTCGGAGTACTCGGTGCCGAAGCGGCCAGCCCTGCTAAACAACTAGATGATGCAGCTGGCGGAGCTACATAGGATGTTCGGTTTGGCCATGAAGGACATCATAGTCAGTCTATGGCCGGCCGGACCCCTTCCGAGCAGCTACTTCGGCCTGGTCAAGCGGCTTGGCGGCGCCTTGCCCCGCATAGAGGCAGTGAAGCGCTCGGCGTGCATAGAAGGTGCGTGGATGGCCTTTGCTCATGTCAAGATGCACTGGGCGAAGATGAAGGCTGCCGTCGTGGCGGTTGAGGGTCCGCCTGGAGGCAAGGACAATCGCAAGCCAGAGTGCTATTTCTAAGATGTCCTCGAGGGTGCCTGTTTGATAGAGGGTCAATGCTCAAAGGATATTATGTTCGAGTAAATATATCCGGGCTACCCAAACAATGTATTATAAACCAATGTTGTATAATATATTTATGCTTTTTATCTTGAAGTGTTGTTCCTCCAGTGTGGCCATTTTTATCCCTGAGAGTTTGCTAGTCATCGGCTTCAGCCCCCATGTAGATACTACGGGGGTGTTCATGCTAGCACATAAACACAGTTGACCCAACGTCTTGGTCCATGAAGGAGGTGTTAGTGCGGCGAACAATGCAATCGGACTATGTGGCTTTACTGCTCTCACTTTGCCATAGGAGTTTGACAATGGGACTGTGAGATAGCCCCTGGTGCGTGTGCGGCTATCCGAACTTGGATGTCTTAAGCACATGACTGGAAAGAGCCAATCCTTCGTGTAATACAGAAGAAATCACTAGAGATTTACTAGGTCGCCGAATTGCTGACCAGCTCTCGCCGCATCATGACAGTAAGTTTTCGGCTTTCCCTACTGAGGTGTTTGACCGGATGAACCAAAAACACAATCGCAGTAGTTCTCCCTTTACTACCTTAGCCGAACAAGCAGAACGTAAGGTGGTAATCACAGGAGCTGGGCAACCCAACTATTGACCAAAGTCATGATTGAGAGCCGATGCATATAGTGCCATATTCGGGACGCCGAAGCATACTATAAAAGTGTTCGGAATTATTTTATTTGAAAAATATACATGGCCGGATAGAGCCCCTGGTGATTTGAATCGTGCCGAGGTATATACAACAATCTGGCATAAAGAGAGAATACGGATTAGGAAAGAAGCCAATACATAACAGGGTTGGGCGAAATTGTTTCCATTATAGTGTGATTGATACGTCAAAGCATATTTTTACAGAGGATGCGATAAGCATCTAGGCTATTTTACATGCTGGGCAAAATGGAAAGCTGTATACAGGTCCTAAAAAGGGAAAGATGATCTTGACGATCCTTTGGATACTCTCCCGCACGTCTGCGCTGCTTGTGGCCTTCATGTGTGATCCTTTGAGAGGATAAACGATTGAGCATACATAAGGGGCTTGGAAGAAGGTCCCTTGGTACTGTCGAAAAGTGATGTCGGTTGTAAAGAACCTGGAAAATAAAAATAATAAGAAGAAAAGTAAGAATATGAGGTTCCGGATAAAGTCGAACCGTATTGTGGACCTTATTTTTAGTAGGTCTTCGTCCTAACCCATGGTATCTTTAGTGCGTAGTTATGTATGCGCGGTACATATGACGCTATCAGGTTGGGGTTTTGACGGAGGCTGAATTGCTAGTCTAGCTATGGACGAGCCGGACTTCCATTCTGCAGGGTAGACTGGACTCGTTTGACAGTGTCAGGGGGCTTGACCGCCGATGTAGTATTCGGCTTAATGAGGCCACCCTGTACTTTGGCTGTGAGGGCCGCGGTATGCTCCTCCGTACGGAGGGAGCGCTCCGTGTTTCCATTGACTGTTATAACGCCATGTGTTCCAGGCATTTTGAGCTTTAGATAAGCATAGTGTGGGACTGCATTGAAACGGGCGAAAGCGGTTCGTCCGAGCAGTGCACGATAGCCACTTCGGAAGGGGACAATGTCGAAGATCAAGTCTTCGCTTCGGAAGTTATCTGGGGAGCCGAAGACGACTTCCAGCGTTATGGATCCTGTGCAATAGGCCTCTACGCCGGGTATTACTCCTTTAAAGGTTGTTTTAGTGGGCTTGATTCTTGATGGATCGATACCCATTTTACAAACAGTGTCTTGATAAAGCAGGTTAAGGCTACTGCCGCCATTCATAAGGACTCGCGTGAGGTGGAATTCGTCAATAATTGGATCGGGGACCAATGAGGCCGAACCTCGATGACGGATACTGGTCGGATGGTCTCTGCGATCGAAAGTGATCGGGAAAGCTGACCATGGATTAAAGTTTGGGGCGACTGGCTCTATGGCATAGATGTCCCTTAATGCGTGCTTGCGCTCCCTCTTAGGGATATGAGTAACGTAGATCATATTCACCGTTTTGGCCTTGGGGGGAAATTTCTTCTGTCCCCCTGTGTTTGGCGGGTGAGGCTCTTCATCGTCGTCCTCGCTGGGCGACCCTTTCCCCTTATGTTCGGTGTTTAGCTTACCGGCCTGCTTAAAGACCCAACAATTTCTGTTGGTATGATTGGCAGGCTTGTCAGGGGTGCCATGAATCTGGCAAGGCCTATCGAGTATTCTGTCCAAACTGGATGGACCGTCTTTGTTTCGTTTGAACGACTTCTTCCTCTGACCTGGTTTAGAGCCACTGAATCTGGCGTTGGCCGCCGTATCTTTGGTATCTTCATTGTTGCTTCGACACTTGTATTTGTTGGGTCGTGGCTTGCCGTTGCCGTCTCTGGCTTCGGGGGTGCCAGGTTCGCTAGTGTTGTTACTTCTACGAGCGAGCCAGCTGTCTTCTCCTATGCAAAAGTGGGTCATGAGTGTGGTAAGGGCTGCCATGGACTTCGGTTTTTCTTGGCCGAGGTGTTCGGCGAGCCACTCATCCTGGACGCTGTGTTTAAAGGCCGTGATGGCTTCGGTGTCCGGGCAGTCCACAATTTGGATCTATTTAATTAAGAACTTGGTCCATAGCTTCTAGGTGATTCTCCGGGTTGCTGCACTATGTGACTGAGGTCATCGGCGTCTGGAGGCAGAACATAGGTGCCTTGGAAGTTATCTCTAAAGGCATCTTCCAAGTCTTCCCAGCTACCAATAGAGTTTTCTAGGAGGCTGTTTAACTAGTGCCGAGCTGGTCCCTTTAATTTTAGCGGGAGGTATTTGATGGCATGCAAATCATCACCATGGGCCATGTGGATATGGAGAAGAAAATCTTCGATCCATACTGCGGGATCTGTCATTCCATCGTATGATTCAATGTTCACCGTTTTAAACCCTTCTGGGAACTGGTGCTCCATTACCTTGTCAGTGAAGCATAGGGGGTGTGCGGCGCCTCTGTATCGGGCGACATCACGAGGCAGTTCAGATGAAGTCCATATGCGGTTTTCGGCCCGAGTGAGGTTGTGCCTGCCGCGCCAGGCCTAATGGCCTTCTTCGCACGTTGAAGCTGGCCCCCTCGATCAATAGATCGATATGCCTTGGCCTGCTCTATTATCCAAGTCCTGCCATAGGTCATTGGTGTATCTTGGAGCCGCTGTCTCTCTGCCTTTACGGCGAGGTGGTGCAGGTTGGTGTTCGGTGTAGGTGGATGCTTTATCTTGTCCACGTGGTGGCCGGTCTGGTTCATCGGCACGATCATATCTTGACGGTATGGGCTCGACGTCCTCGTCGTCGAATTGTGGAAGTAACTGACGCTTCGAATAACTCCTAGTTGGGCATTGAAGGCCGTATTCTTCGGCAGCCAGGACTTGGGTCCATCTATCGTTGAGTGTATCCTGCTCGGCTTGGAGTTGTTGCTTCTTTTTTAGGCTTCTTGCAGTGGCGATTAGCTGGCGCTTAAAGCACTCCTGCTCGAGTGGTTCCTCTGGTACATGAAGTCTTCGTCACCGAGGCTCACATCATCCTCGGAGATTGGTAGATAGTTACTATCCTCCGAGTCCTCATTGCCGACTGGATCGTCAGGGTTAACTTGCCCATCCTCCCTATCATCTTGTTCGGATGTTGGCTCGACAGGGGCTTCGGGGTCTTCGGCGTTCTCCGGGGTGTTATTATCTCAGGTGCCGGTATGGCTGTCTTTCTCACGACGCGATTTAGAGCGGCGCAACTGACTTCAGCGCTTTGGAGGTGCTTCAGCAGGCTTGTCCTCAACCGGATCCTTCCTGCCATCGTCGTCATCCTCTTTGGGTGTGTCCACCATATACACGTCATATGTGGAGGTGGCCGTCCAATGTTGGGTTAATGGCGGGTCTTGGCCTTGTTCTTCTCCGGCATCGTCGTCCATGCCGTTGATATCTTCGGAGGCATAATCTAGCATGTCAGTTAAGTCTTCGATGGTGTCTATGAAGTGGGTGGTGGGTGGGATGTAAAATTTCACGCTCTCAGCCCCTAGTCCAGGTTGGGTGTAGTTCGGATTTGATTCCTCTGTAATAGCGAGGTATCACATTAAGTCCAGGGCCTTGTTTAAGAGCGAGGTTTGGACGTGGAAGTGAGAGTCCACGGGGCTGGTCGGGGTGAAAGCCTCCTGGCCCTGCCTACTTGGCACGGACTTCAAGAGTTTGGATCTGGAGTCCGGGGGCTAGTCCGGCCTTTCAATGATAGGGGGAACCTGGACTGATTCTGAGTTCGCCGTGGACACGATGGCCTCCGGATCCTTGATAACGCGGTTTGCAATGGAGAGTCCGGTGGGCTTCACCCTCCCATCTTCGGACCTGATGGTTTGCTCTGGATCTAAGGCCAGAGCGATGGTCGGGGCCGCGAACTCTTCCAAGATCAAGTCACCTCGGATATCAGCGACATAGTTTATGTTCCCGAAACTGATTTGGTGACCAAGGGTGTAGATGTTGATCTGTTCGGAGTGTCCAATCGAGTTGGCACGCAGTGCGAAGCCGCCAAATATGAAAATTTGGCTGCGGAGGAAAGTCTCCCCCGAAACAGCATCATTGTAGATGATCAATCGAGCCATCGAACCTTTTGTCGACGGCATAGTGGAACTCTTTATGAAAGCAGCAATGTCGGTGTTAAAACCAGCCGATCTCTGGTAGGGGGTCCCGAACTGTGTGTCTGAGGATCGAACGTAACAGGAGACAAGGGACACGATGTTTACCTAGGTTTAGGCCCTCTTAATGGAGGTAATACCCTACTGCCGCTTGATTGACTTTGATGAATATAGGGGTTACGAGAGTTGATCTACCTCGAGATCGTAATGGCTAAACCCTAGATGTCTAGCCTATATGATTACGATTGCCTCTACGGACTAAACCCTTTGGTTTATATAGACACCGGAGGGGCCTAGGGTTGTACAGAGTCAGTTTACAGAGAAAGGAATCTTCATATCCAAGCGCCAAGCTTGCCATCCACGCAAAGGAGAGTCCCATCCGGACACGGGGGGAGGCCTTCCATCTTGTATCTTCACGGCCCATTAGTCCGACCCATGTCACATAGCCCGGACGCTCGGGGACCCCCTAATCCAGGACTCCCACAACGATGCAAAGGGGTCCCCCTTGATGTACGATCATACCATCATACCTTTCCTCACTGGGCTCTTGCTCGGGAGGGGTGCGCGAAGACCAGGTGCAAGGGACCTGGCGAGGTGGCATATGCTAGGCGTGACCTGAGCGTAGCCCCCATGCCTAGCCCCCTCATGCAACTCTCCCGGGGGAGAAGCGGTGCGGTGAGGCTGAACAGTGATCCTTGTGGCTCTCCTGAGGTTAGTGCAGCCGTTAGGCTACCCTGAGTTGTTTATTCACCCGTGCGGATCATGGTGCTTCCGCTCTTGCACGGGCATAGCCGCTGCTCGACAGTGTCGTCCTCCAGCATAGAGAATGGGGTTTCCACTGGTACATGGGTCGGAGCTCCATCTGAGGGGAGACTCCGAGGTTTGTGCACCCCGCCCTGGCACGTGGCTTGCACGGCAGGGCTGGAGGAGTTGTGTATGTGCACTTGAGCAAGCCCAGGACTCACGAGGCCCTACCTGAAGGGGGGTTGCGCCTAAATTTGATTCGGAACACTTGTGATAGTCCTGCGACATGGTTAGGCAGCCTGCGCCGAGTGAATCTCCTGAGGTTATCGCATGAGAAGGCCAAACACGAACGACCCCAGGAGGTGACGTGAACGGGGCCGCCCCTCCATACAAAGCTCAACCATTAGGTTTGTCGATGCTGCAGGGACGGACCCGAGCATAGCCGTCGTGCCCAGTCTTCTCATGCGGAAGTCCTGAAGAAAGACAACCTGCGCATGGCTCCCGTGGTGGCGAGGCACCGGGTCCACCCACGATTAGCTCATGCAAAAACAAGGCACCAAGGACCATGGGAAGTGACGCGCATGGGAGCTGGCCCGTGAACCAGAACTCAGCCACTTGGGTTTAGCGGTGCTGTAGGGACGGACCCGAGCACAGACGACATGCTAGTCCTTAATCATGAGGCGGTCGTGGGTGGACTAGCAAGGGTGTACGACGTTCATGGCGATGAAGCACCGTACAGACAGGTGATAATCATAAAGCAACTCCTAGAAGAGGGTAAAGCAAGTTCTGGTAGGTGCAAAGAACGATACATGCCGCAGGTATGGACCCATACGGCTTGGGGATAATGCAGCCCGAGGGGCGCCCCAGCTGAACAAACCCAAAAATGTCACCTGGCACCATTGCTGAAGGAGTGTTAAAGTAGCTGAAGACGCGTGCTGCAGAATTCGCTCCTCATGAGTCATCCGAGTCCTGAACCTCATGAGGCTTTGGAGGCCCGGGAGACTCGCGAGGGTCCGGCGCCAGCTCCACCTAGATCGCCCTGCGCCTAGCCTTGTGAACCACCAGGACGGCCCGCATGTGGTGCTCAAATGTAGCAGCCGCGTTCGATAGACCAAAGGGCATGAGAACATAGCTGTGAGGGGGTCCCTCGCACAGGCCGATGTGGGACAGCCAGAAGAGCTCCTGGGACGCGGCTCTGTTGAGCCCTGGGATGTTGACGCAGATGCGTAGCTTGCTGCGCTCGTTAGGGGCAGCAGCTGCGCTGTGGGGTGGGCGACGGCGCTCGCCACGCATAGCTTGCGCCTCTTGTAGCTCCTTGATCTCCTTGGTGATGAACTCCTAAGCGCCTGGCACCTGGCGCCTTGTGCCCTCCTGGCAGAACCGGGCATTGGAGCACGCCTCCACATGGTGCCCGAGTGCCACCCTCATGACGTTGGCCAGGTCGGAGGCCATCCATAGGAGAGCCCCGAGCCTAGCCTAAGAGGGGCGCCGAGCGCGCCTTCCTATGCGAGAGGGGAAGGCACCCCGTTAGTGGGCGCAAGTCCCGAGGCCGGGCCACCAGCTGCCCCATCCTCCTTAGGTCCACGATGGAGCGACTTCTTCTTCTTCTTGGGGACAGCCTTGGGAGGATAGAGAGCGCCCTCATCATCTGGGTTCTCGATAGCCACAGCCTGGTAGGCGCACTCGAGGGAGCACACCACGTCCTTCTCGTCGCAGGCGACCGTGGTGATGTTGCCGCTTCCTGGTATCTTGACGACGTTGTAGCCATGGTGAGTCGCTACCATGAACTTGGCCAGGTCCAGATACCCAAGGATGGCGTTGTACGGGAGACGAATGTGGGCGACGTCGAAGTCGATGAGCTCAGTGCAGTAGTTGTCATGCTTGCCGAAGGTGACAGAGAGGCGGATCTGCCCTATCGGGGTGGTGGAGTCGTCGGTCACTCCTGAGAAGTGCTTGGTCGGCTGAATCTGGTTGTACGACACTTGGAGCCTATCAAATGTCTCGACGGAGAGAACATTGAGGCCGGTGACGCCATGCATGAGTGTCTTAGTGATGAGGACGTTGCTGATGGTAGGTGAGCAGAGCATCGGGAGGGCACTGGCAGTGGCCGCGTACTTGGACCACCTGAGTGGGCGCGTTGCCTCGAGCTTGGGGAGGGCCGCGTTCACCTCGCGAACAAACTGCTTGAAGAACTCACGAGGTTGGTCCCCGACGTGGCCCTCCATTGGGGGAGCCATCGCTGGCGGAGGCAAGGCCGATGCACCGCCCCATCCCCCTCTTCCCCGAGCGCCACGCTGGCCTCGGCCTCGTCCTCGCCCCCTCCCCCTTCCCCTCGTGGCCGGCTCCGTCGTCGCAGGCTCTTGAGAAGGAGGGGACGGCGGTTCCGAGATTGGAGAAGGCACAAGGGGTAAATGAGCAGCATGCCCGCGATTACTCCTTTTTACAGGGAAGGCGTGAGCCGCCTCTTTACCATGATGTGACACATGTGTGCGGAAACCGCCCCACGCATGACCCCCACGTCACGCATGACCCCCCACGTCACGCGTTTAACATAGGACGTGGAGAAGCACAGTGGACAGAGAAGTTATTGCGGTAAAAATCCGCCCCACCTGCCCGCGCACAGTTCTGGGCCTAGCCCAACAACATGTCGCGCTTATGTGTGGCCCAGGCCCGGGGGCTCCTGTCGGTGTACAAAAGTAGGGGCTCTCCTTTTGCACCCCTTTACTTATGCACGGGCAGTCAGAGCCGCGCCCACAGGCACACTAAGCAGGGAAGAGGAGGGAAGCTGGAGCACAAGACGACCAATACAACGCCAAGACCAGAGGCGCAAACAGAGCAAGAGGGAGAGGTGGACCCCCCCAGCAAGACCCTCGCCGGGGTGGCTTCCGCAGCCTCGGCAAGATCCTTCCCGGGGCAACTTGCCTGATGCCAGGAGAGCGCGCCACCCTTGAGCCCAAGGGGTTCCAACACCATCAACCATATTGGAACCAAGGCTCGGGAGGCACCTCCGTGGTGGCATGCAGATCTTTGTAGAGATCATAGATACACAAGATCAGATGGGAACCAGAAGACGACGATCCTTGGCGAGATTCTTGCCAAGGAAATCCACGAGACCCTCGGCAATATCCTTGCCGGGGACGACCGCGGTGCCACACAGAGAACCTTGCTGAGGACGCCTGCGGGGCCGCAGCCAGGCCCGCGTTTGCCAAGACTCCACCGCCGCTTCCATACAGCTGCCAGCTCGACCAGTTGGGCAGGCATCTGCGTGGTAGCGTGCGGCCTCTACACCAACTCAGCAAGCACCTGCGATGTGGCATGTAGATCTTCGTGAAAGCTCCATCACCGCGCCAGCCCAGCAGCCAGCCAACATGGTGCTACAACGCCTCGTCGGCTTGGACGCGCCTCGGAGCCAGGCGAGGCGACGACAGCTGGGACGAGCTTCTTTGTCATCCCCAATAAAGCAAGAGGGGCACGTCGGCAGCACATTAAATGCATTTGTCCGACGATGCCAAGGGATAGACTCAGCCCCTGTACACCTTTCCACCTCCTGTGTGCCACTGTGGCGACCCCTTTCGTCTATAAAAGGAGGCCCAAGGCCTACTGGAGCGGGATTCGGATCTTTTGGACTAGAGAGCAACCGCAGCTAGTTCAAGAACACAAGAACACCCAAATATACATCAAAGCAGGCTAGGGTTTTATAGGTCTACGCGACCCGAACCTGGGTAAACGATTTGTGTGCTGACCGCCAGACCCGCTCTTTGCACAACCTCGCACCTGCCAACTATAGAAGGGATCCCAGTGACCCCATAGGTGTCGTTTCCCACCGACAATGTCCTATGTTTAGACATTGTTTTATTTGTGCTCGCGTGAAACTGACATTTTTGCCTAATCTTAATTGCGTGGCTTATGTCTAGAGTTTACCCATCAGTATTCGTATGATTAGTCCCTATGCATGTCTTGGTTGCCTGCCGGTATCATATTGAACACGATTGTCATAAGGGGCAGGCCCTTAGCATTCATCTTGGCGTGGATGTGATGTCTACTACACAACCTTCTTCTTGTAGACGTTGTTGGGCCTCCAAGTGCAAAGGTTTCTAGGATGGTAGAAAATTTCCCTCAAGTGGATGACCTAAGGTTTATCAATCCGTGGGAGGCATAGGATGAAGATGGTCTCTCTCAAACAACCCTTCAACCAAATAACAAATAGTCTCTTGTGTCCCCAACACACCCAATACAATGGTAAATTGTATAGGTGCCCTAGTTCGACGAAGAGATGGTGATACAAGTGCAATATGGATGGTAGATATATGTTTTTGTAATCTGAAAATATAAAAAAGCAAGGTAACTAATGATAAAAGTGAGCGAAAACGGTATTGCAATGGTAGGAAACAAGGCCTAGGGTTCATACTTTCACTAGTGCAAGTTCTCTCAACAATAATAACATAATTGGATCATATAACTATCCCTCAACATGCAACCAAGAGTCACTCCAAAGTCACTAATAGAGGATGACAAACGAAGAGATTATTGTATGGTACGAAACCACCTCAAAGTTATCCTTTCTGATCGATCTATTCAAGAGTCCGTAGTAAAATAACATGAAGCTATTTTTTCCGTTCGATCTATCCTAGAGTTCGTACTAGAATAACACCTTAAGACACAAATCAACCAAAACCCTAATGTCACCTAGATACTCCAATGTCACCTCAAGTATCCGTGAGTATGATTATACGATATGCATCACACCATCTTAGATTCATCTATTTAACCAACACAAAGAACTTCAAAGAGTGTCCCAAAGTTTCTACCGGAGAGTCAAGATGAAAACGTGTGCCAACCCCTATGCATAAGTTCATGAGGTCACGGAACTCGCAAGTTGATCACCAAAACATACATCAAGTGGATCACATGAATATCCCATTGTCACCATAGATAAGCACATGCAAGACATACATCAAGTGTTCTCAAATCCATAAAGACTTAATCTGATAAGATATTTTCAAAGGGAAACTCAATCCATTACAAGAGAGTAGAGGGGGAGAAACATCATAAGATCCAACTATAATAGCAAAGCTCATGATACATCAAGATCGTGCGAATCAAGAACACGAGAGAGAGAGAGAGATAAAACACATAGCTACTACTACATACCCTCAGCCCCGAGGGTGAACTACTCCCTCCTCGTCATGGAGAGCACCGAGATGATGAAGATGGCCACCGGAGAGGGATTCCCCCCTCCGGCAGGGTGCCGGAACGGGTCCAGATTGGTTTTTGGTGGCTACAGAGGCTTGCGGCAGCGGAACTCCCGATCTAGGTTTATCTCTAGGGGTTTCTGTATTTAAAGGAATTTTTGGCGTAGGTCTCACGTCAGGGGGTCTCCGGATCGTCCATGAGATAGGGGCCCACGCCCAGGGGGTAGGGCGCGCCCCCACCCTCGTGGATAGCCCGGGACTCTTCTGGCCCAACTCTTTTACTCCGGGGCTTCTTTTGGTCCATAAAAATCATCAAACATTGGCACGTCAATTGGACTCCGCTTGGTTTTCCTTTTCTGCGATACTCAAAAACAAGGAAAAAACAAAAATTGGCACTGGCACTGGGCTCTAGGTTAATTGGTTAGTCCCAAAAATCATATAAAATAGCATATAAATGCATATAACATCCAAGGTTGATAATATAATAGCATGGAACAATAAAAAATTATAGATACATTGGATACGTATCAAGCATCCCCAAGCTTAATTCCTGCTCGTCATCGAGTAGGTAAATGATAAAAACAGAATTTTTGATGTGGAATGCTACCTAACATATTTATCCATGTATTTCTATTTATTGTGTTAAGAATATTCAGATCCGAAAGACTCAAGACAAAAGTTTAATTTTGACATAAAAATAATAATACTTCAAGCATACTAACAAAGTAATCATGTCTTCTCAAAATAACATGGCCAAAGAAAGCTATCCCTACAAAATTATATAGTCTGGCTATGATCTATCTTCATCACACAAAATACTTAAATCATGCACAACACGATGACAAGCCAAGCAATTGTTTCATACTGTTGATGTTCTCAAACTTTTTCAATCTTCACGCAATACATGAGCGTGAGCCATGGACATAGCACTATAGGTGGAACAGAATGGTGGTTGTGGAGAATACAAAAAGGAGAAGATAGTCTCACATCAAGTAGGCGTATCAACGGGCTATGGAGATGCCCATCAATAGATATCAATGTGAGTTAGTAGGGATTGCCATGCAATGGATGCACTAGAGCTATAAGTGTATGAAAGCTCAAAAAGAAACTAAGTGGGTGTGCATCCTACTCGCTTGCTCACGAAGACATAGGGCATTTTGAGGAAGCCCATCATTGGAATATACAAGCCAAGTTCTATAATGAAAGATTCTCACTAGTATATGAAAGTCACAACATAGGAGACTCTCTATCATGAAGATCATGGTGCTACTTTGGAGCACAAGTGTGGTAAAAGGATAGTAGCATTGCCCCTTCTCTCTTTTTATCACATTTTTTGTTTTTTTTGGCCTTCACTTTTTTTATGGCCTCTTTTTTCTCTTTTTTTCGTCCGGAGTCTCGTCCCGACTTGTGGGGGAATCATAGTCTCCATCATCCTTTCCTCACATGGGACAATGCTCTAATAATGATGACAATCAAACTTTTATTTACCTGCAACTCAAGAATTACAACTCTATACTTAGAACAAAATATGACTCTATATGAATGCCTCCGGCGGTGTACTGGGATGTGTAATGACTCATGAGTGACATGTATGAAAGAATTATGAATGGTGGCTTTGCCACAAATACGATGTCAACTGCATGATCATGCAAAGCAATATGACAATGATGAAGCGTGTCATAATAAATGGAATGGTGGAAAGTTGTATGGCAATATATCTCAGAATGGCTATGGAAATGCCATAATAGGTAGGTATGGTGGCTATTTTGAGGAAGGTATTGGTGGGTGTTATGGTACCGGCGAAAGTTGTGCGGCACAAGAGAGACTAGCAACGGTGGAGGGTGAGAGTTCGTATAATCCATGGACTCAGCATTAGTCATAAAGAACTCACATACTTATTGCAAAAATCTGTTAGTTATCGAAACAAAGTACTACACGCATGCTCCTAGGGGGATAGATTGGTAGGAAAAGACCATCGCTCGTCCCCGACCGCCACTCATAAGGAAGGCAATCAAAAAATAAATCATGCTTCGACTTCATCACATAACGGTTCACCATACGTGCATGCTACGGGAATCACAAACTTTAATGCAAGTATCTCTAAAATTCACAACTACTCAACTAGCATGACTCCAATATCACCATCTTCATATCTCAAAACAATCATCAAGTATCAAACTTCTCATAGTATTCAATGCACTTTATATGAAAGTTTTTATTGTATCCCTCTTGGATGCCCATCATATTAGGACTAATATCATAACCAAAGCAAATTAACATGCTGTTCTAAAGACTCTCAAAATAATATAAGTGAAGCATGAGATATCAATAATTTCTATAAAATAAGACCACCACCGTGCTCTAACAAGATATAAGTGAAGCACTAGAGTAAACGACAAACTACTCCGAAAGATATAAGTGAAGATCAATGAGTAGTTGAATAATTATGTAACTATGTGAAGACTCTCTAACATTTAATAATTTAAGATCTTGTGATATTATTCAAACAGAAAGCAAAACAAAATAAAATAAAATGACGCTCCAAGAAAAACACATATCATGTGGTGAATAAAAATATAGCTCCAAGTAAAGTTACCGATAGACGAAGACGAAAGAGGGGGTGCCATCCGGGGCATCCCCAAGCTTAGGCTCTTGTATGTACTTTAATGTTACCTTGGGGTGCCTTGGGCATCCTCAAGCTTAGGCTCTTGCCACTCCTTATTCCATAGTCCATCGAATCTTTACCCAAAACTTGAAAACTTCACAACACAAAAATCAACAGAAAATCTCATGAGCTCTGTTTGTATAAGAAAATAAATCACCACACTTGGTACTGTTTTTAACTCATTATAAATTCATATTGTTGTAATATCTACTGTATTCCAACTTCTGTATGGTTCACACCCTCCAATACTACTCATAGATTCATCAAAATAAGAAAACAACACATAGAAAGCAGAATCTGTCAAAAACAGAACAGTCTGTAGTAATCTGTAGGTTTCGAATACTTCTATAACTCCAAAAATCCTACCAAATAATAAAGATCTAAATAATTTGTATATTGATATACTGCAATTGGAATCAGTATTTTATCGCTCTCTGGTTAAAAATGTAAATTATTCTCGTGAGCGGATACTTTCTGTTTTTTACAGTAAGATCAAATAACAATTACCCAAGAAGGTCCTAAAGGCTTTACTTGGCACAAAAACTAATTAAAACATAGAAAACACAATCATAACAGAGGATAGATGATTTATTTATTGCAAAACAGGAACAAAAAGAAAGGAACAAAAAGAAAAATGGGTTGCCTCCCAACAAGCGCTATCATTTAACGCCCCTAGCTAGGCATGATGATTTCCATGATGCTCACATAAAAGATAGGATTTGAAACATAAAGAGAGCATCATGAAGAATATCAGTAGCACATTTAAGCCTAACCCACTTCCTATGCATAGGTATTTTGTGAACAAACAACTTGTGGGAACAAGAATCAACTTGCATAGGAAGGTAAAACAAGCAAATCTTCAAGATTTTCAACACATAGAGAGGAAACTTGATATTATTGCAATATGTAAAAGCATATGTTCCTCTCCCATAATAATTTTCAGTAGCATCATGAATGAATTCAACCATATAACCATCACATAAAGCATTCTTTTCATGATCTACAAGCATAGAATTTTTATTACTCTCCACATAAGCAAATTTCTTCTCATGAATAGTAGTGGGAGCAAACTCAACAAAATAACTATCATGTGAGGCATAATCCAATTGAAAGTTAAAATCATGATGACAAGTTTCATGGATATCATTATTCTTTATAGCATACATGCCATCACAATAATCATCATAGATAGGAGGGATGCTTTCATCATAATAAATTTGCTCATCAAAACTTGGGTGACAAAAAATATCATCTTCATCAAACATAGCATCCCCAAGCTTGTGGCTTTGCATATAATTAGCATCATGGGTATTCAAAGAATTCATACTAACAACATTTCAATCATGCTCATCATCCAAAGGTTTAGTGCCAAACATTTTAATACATTCTTCTTATAACACTTTGGCACAATTATTGGAATCCTTATTTTCACGAAAAACATTAAAAAGATGAAGCATATCAGGCAACCTTAATTCCATTTTTTGTAGTTTTTTTATAAACTAACTAGTGATAAAACAAGAAACTAAAAATTCGATTGCAAGATCTAAAGATATACCTTCAAGTGCTAACCTCCCTGACAACGGCGCCAGAAAAGAGCTTCATGTCTACTACACAACCTTCTTCTTGTAGACGATGTTGGGCCTCCAAGTCCAGAGGTTTGTAGGACAGTAGCAAATTTCCCTCAAGTCGATGACCTAAGGTTTATCAATCCATGGGACGCGTAGGATGAAATTGGTCTCTCTCAAACAACCCTGTAACCAAATAACAAAGAGTCTCTTGTGTCCCCAACACACCCAATACAATGGTAAATTATATAGGTGCACTAATTCGACAGAGAGATGGTGATACAAGTGCAATATGGATGGTAGATATAGGTTTTTGTAATCTAAAAATATAAAAACAGCAAGGTAACTAATGATAAAAGTGAGCAAAAACGGTATTGCAATGCTAGGAAACAAGGCCTATGGTTCATACTTTCACTAGTGCAAGTTCTCTCAACAATAATAACATAACTTGGTCATATAACTATCCCTCAACATGCATGAAAGAGTCACTCTAATGTCACAAATAGGAGAGAACAAACGAAGAGATTATTGTAGGGTACGAAACCACCTCAATGTTATCATTTCTGATCGGTCTATTCAAGAGTCCATAGTAAAATAACACGAAGCTATTCTTTCCGTTCGGTCTATCCTAGAGTTCCTACTAGAATAACACCTTAATACACAAATCAACCAAAACCCTAATGTCACCTAGATACTCCAATGTCACCACAAGTATCCGTGGGTATGATTATACGATATGCATCACACAATCTTAGATTCATCTATTCAACCAACACAAAGAACTTCAAAGAGTGCCCCAAAGTTTCTATCGGATAGTCAAGAGGAAAACATGTGCCAACCCCTATGCATAAGTTCACGAGGTCACGGAACTCACAAGTTGATCACCACACGTGGATATGCCATTGTCACCACAGATAAGCACATGCAATGCATACATCAAGTGTTCTCAAATCCTTAAAGTCTCAATCCGATAAGATAACTTCAAAGGGAAAACTCAATCCATTACAAGAGAGTAGAGGAGGAGAAACATCATAAGATCCAACTATAATAGAAAAGCTTGCGATACATCAAGATCGTGCGAAACAAGAACACGAGAGACAGAGAGAGAGAGAGATCAAACACATAGCTACTGGTACATACCCTCAGCCCCGAGGGTGAACTACTCCCTCCTCATCATGGAGACCGCTGGGATGATGAAGATCGCCACCGGAGAGGGATTCCCCCTCCGGCAGGGTGCCGGAATGGGTCTAGATTGGTTTTTTATGGCTACAGAGGCTTGCGGCGGTGGAACTCCCGATCTACGTTTATTTCTGGGGTTTTCTGTATTTATAGGAACTTTTGGCGTAGGCCTCACGTCAGGGGGGGTCTCCGGATCGTCCACGAGATAGGGGCCCACACCCAGGGGGTAGAGCACTCCCCCACCCTCGTGGATAGCCCAGGACTCTTCTGGCCCAACTCTTTTACTCTGGGGGCTTCTTTTGGTCCATAAAAAATCATCAAAAATTGGCACATCAATTGGACTCCGTTTGGTTTTCCTTTTCTGCGATACTTAAAAAACAAGGAAAAACAGAAACTGGCACTGGGCTCTAGGTTAATAGGTTAGTACCAAAAATCATATAAAATAGCATATAAATACATATAAAACATCCAAGGTTGATAATATAATAGCATGGAACAATAAAAAATTATAGATACGCTGGAGACGTATGACGATGCGTCCCGATAGGTTTTTCCTTGGTAATTTTTTACACAGCCACTCATTCTACGAGTAGGCTAGGAACAGAACAAGCATGCAGACAGAGAAGTTAGCAAGGTGCCACTACACGAAGATTTTCCTCATACGAACACTTCAATACCCGAGGGATAAACGAATGTGAAATCTTGAACTCATAATAGAGTAATGACTGCATGGACTTAGCTATTGTCCTCGCTTCTTCCCATCCCCTTCATCTGCGAGTGCTTGCCATGTTCGCATGCTTCAAGAGGGATGGATGCCGGGCACGTAGTTCTCTGGTTCCCGTCAGGGGCTGGTAAAAACCAGACGTATCTTGCAGGCGGCAAGATGCGGTGTAAGGTATGACCAGCTTCTCTCTCCTCCCCTCCACACTTTTCAAAAATTCTGGTGGCCATTGGCATAGAAGTCGCGCTACCGCGGACAGCCTTGCTGGAGCACACTAGCCAGGGCGTCGATCAATGGATTCGCACTATCGCTACATAGGATTTCCCTAAGTAGGGTAAATGCTGAACCGAGTTTCGTGCGGTACTCATCGACATTGATGAGGCTAAAACCCGGAGTGGCTCGATTGTCGATTAGTGAGAGTGGCGGAAAGAGAAACCTTGTAACTATGCACTTTGTTCTTTCCCCTTGGACAGGGCTTGCACGGCGACAACGCTGCCCGAACCGCAGGGATTGGCTGGCCGCCGTCATTACTGCCTCTACAGCAGCTGTGGCGGCAGGAAGATGGAAATCGAACAGGTGCGGGGGGGAAGAGATATCGCACCCCCTCCCCATTCCCTTCATCCCCCGCCTTTTCTTGGGCATCATGGATGATGAAGCCATCGATGAAGAAAAACGATGATGAAGATGACGCGCTGCATATGCTTCTCAGGTTCGTGCAAGCGCTTCCCCCTACCTGGCGCGCCAAACATGTTATGGGAAACCACGGCCACCCATGGGGCCATGGGCCCCTTGTGGTTTGGTTGGGGGACGAGCACATTGCACAAAGAGCGGAGAATGTTGCGCAGCACGACAGAGAACACACAGGCAATTTTACCTAGGTTTGGGCCGCCGCGAGGCGTAACACCCTACTCCTGCTTTGTTGGATTGATGGTGGATTATGGTGGAAGCGCAATGCTCTAGCCAGGCAGGGGCTCCTCGGGGCGAGAGCGGCTTCACGTGTATGAGCATACAAGGGTCCGAATCCTTTTTATGGTTGCCATGGGCCTCCTTTTATAGGTCAAAGGGGTCACCAAAATGGAAAATTAGTCATTGCGCACTGATTGGATAGCACAGTGCTATCATACCTAACTCTGTAGACAGGGAAGAGTGCATTTAATGCACTGCTTAGTGTCACATCATGACCTGCCCGGTAAGCCTTGTCAGGCTGTTCGACCACCTTCTCTCCTGCCTGCATCACACGTGTCGGTGTCAAAACCGGCGGATCTCGGGTAGTGGGTCCCGAACTGTGCGTCTAGGCCGGATGGTAACAGGAGGCAGGGAACACGATGTTTTACCCAGGTTCGGGCCCTCTTGATGGAGGTAAAACCCTACGTCCTGCTTGATTAATATTGATGATATGGGTAGTACAAGAGTAGATCTACCACGAGATCAAGGAGGCTAAACCCTAGAAGCTAGCCTATGGTATGATTGTTGTATATGGAGTTGATTGCCTACGGACTACAACCCTCCGGTTTATATAGACACCGGATAGGGTTAGGGTTACATAAAGTCGGTTACAATGGTAGGAGATCTTGAATATCCGCATCGCCAAGCTTACCTTCCACGCCAAGGAAAGTCCCATCCGGACACGGGACGAAGTCTTCAATCTTATATCTTCATAGTCCAGGAGTCCGGCTGAAGGCATAGTCCAGCTACCCGAACACCCCCTAATCCAGGACTCCCTCAGTAGCCCCCGAACCAGGCTTCAATGACAACGAGTCCGGCGCGCAAATTGTCTTCGACATTGCAAGGCGGGTTCCTCCTCCAAGTCCTTCATAGAAGATTGTAAACACCAAGAGTAGTGTTCGGCTCTGCAAAACAAGCTTCCACATATTGCCATAGAGAGAATAATATTAACACAAATCAAATCTGCTGAAGTATTCCGCAGTGCGTCATCACACTACAGCCAAGTCCTTCACTCGAATCGTTTTCACTTTTCCACCTCAGCGTGTTTTGCGAGGCGGTTTCCTTGGCACATCTTGTCAAAGTAGAGATCGTGTGCCCCCCTTTTACGGGATTCTCATCAATACGGACGTGGGTAACCCAATCGTGCCCGTTAGCATGTTTTCTCGATTAAAGGCGAGTCCCAAACGGTTACGGGGAGGGCTCCTGGTATTCAACCTCTTACAAAGAGACTAGGGCCTTACTCCTTTTCCCCAATCCCAAAACAAGTTCGCCCATCGCCTCGAGTTCCAACACCCTAGGCTCCAGATTTCGGGCGCCTCAGACCTTCGACAATGTCCGGTTCCTACCTTCAAGGCTGATGGATGCCCTCCTCCGTCACGGAGGAGGACGTGCTAAAGTTGAGAGAGGCTAAGTTCTTGAACGCCAAAATTTCGCACAGGTTGCCTGCTCAAAGGCAGGCTATCCCCAGTCCCCAGCCCGGTGAGAGCGTAGTGTTCGTGTCTCACTTCCTTCGGGGGTTAGGCTTCCCGATGGACCCCTTTGTGAGGGGACTGCTGTTTTATTACGGGCTGGAATTCCACGACTTAGCTCCGAAGTCCATCCTCCATATCTCCTCGTTTATCGTTGTATGCGAAGCGTTCCTCCGTGTTACCCCTCACTTCGGATTATGGCTCAAGACTTTCAAAGTGGAGCCGAAGATGATCATGGGACGGCACACAGAGTGCGGAGGCGCTGTTATAAGCAAAAATGCTGATGCTCCATGGCCCGAGGGCTCTTTTCAGGAGGAGCTAGGCTTGTGGCAACGAGAGTGGTTTTATATCACCGCTTCCCGGAGCACCAAGTGGGTGGCGCTTCCTGCCTTTCGCTCGGGTCCCCCACCATGGCTAGCGTCATGGGTTAACAGAGGGTTAGATTGGGGTTTGCCCAAAGACGTGCCCCTGTTACAGGGCCGAATTAAGGATCTCTTGGAAGGAGACCTCAGCTTGGTCAAGGTGACGCAGGTCATGCCGATTCGCCGAATATTGCCCGGCAAACGTCGCCCCCTTCGCCTGTGGGAGTTTAATCCAGAGGGACCGTGAGCTCTCCAGAACTTTATGGGCGCAACGCCCGCGGAGATGTATAGACTGTTCTTCGGATCACAAGAGATGTGTCCGGATTTAACCGAGGACGCAGGCCTAAGCTGCAATCGCCCGGATACTCAAGTAAGCAACCTTGTGCCCGGACCTTCTATCTGTATAATTGTCATAACCTTGCCCCTAAAAGAGCCGTCCTTTTAAACAGGAGTGGATAGCGAAGGCAAAGCTGATCAGGTGTCCGGCTCCCCTTCCTGAAACCAGGCCGGATCCTGTGCTGGTCAGGATGCTGGAGATAATGCCTTTGGAGGGGGAGGACAAGGAAGCTATGGCCTCCTCGAAGGAGGCTGCTCCGAAGGGAGGAATCGACAATTCCTCTCCTAAGGGGAAGAAGAGAGCCGCCTCTGACGACCCGGAAACCATGGCCTCGAAGCAGGGGAGAAAATCCTTGTCAGAGGGTCCGACGCCGGGGAGTTCCTCGGCCGGACTACGCCCTCAAGGGGATCAGCCCTCCAGCGAGCCGTAAGTGGAGAAAAGATTTTCCTTTTGAGGGATGAGGGAAGTCCTTGATTTATATCTGAGAAGATTAACCAAACCTTTATCCTGTAGCTCGGACCTCAGCCCTTCTCAGCAGAGCTTGTCTTCGGGGGATCTCCTTCCGGAGATGATGGAGAGCGGGACGCCTCCCCCTGCCGTGCCGCCTAGCGAGGCGGGCGACCCTGAGGTGTCATCGCGGAGGGTTTCTCCAAATCCGGCAGGGGCGGAAGGTGGCTATGCGGCCCCCCGAGGTTCTCCGCGTCCGGCCTTCGAAAGAGGTCATGGGACGAGCCCGGCACCGTCTGGTGCTCGGCCGGAGGAGCTAAAGATTCTGCTGGGGCGAGCTTCTATCTCAGAGGAGCACCGCGCATTGATGGGCACGGTGATTGAAAGGATTTCATCCGTAGAGAGCGGATTGTATGAGGCCGTCAAAAGTTTACTGACGGGTTTCGAGGTACATTAGATAATGTATACTTTGTCAGTTACGCATGAGTAAGATGCGCCCTGTGTAGATAGTAGCCCCTGAGACTCTGCGCGTTGTCAAGAAATGACGACACGCGGAGGATCATAATCCCAGGTCTAAGATGTCGCCTTTGAATGTAGGCGACAGGGTGTCCGGAATCGAGCCGAACTGACGATTTTGCCGAACTAAAGCGGCAACTGGACGTGGCAGATGCCGACATCACGCTTGTCAATAAGCGGCTTGATGAGGCTCAAGGTATGTAATTCCTCGGGCGGCATCAGGTAAGAACAGTTTTATGCCTGTGTCTTACGATGTGTGTGCTTGACGCAGATGGTGCGGCCGCCGTGGAGAGTCTTAGGGCAGAACATGCCCGAGCTAAAGAACAAGCCAGCGAAAGTGATGCGGCCACCAGGAAAGCCCTTGAAGAGCTGAGAGCCGAACAGGCTGCTCATTGCCGAAGCAAGGAAGAGATGGCCGAAATGGCCGAAAAGTTAAAAAGTGCTACAGATCGTTGCAGACTTCTTGAAAAAGAAGACCAGGTGAAACAGACGGACTTAGAGAAGGCCGTTGCCAATGCCAAGGACGTGCGCTCTGCGATGAGAGCTGCGAAGGAGGAGCTACGTCAGGCCGAACAGATTGCGGCTGGAAAGCCCTTTATGCTGTGAAGGAAATTTTGTGATCCGAAGTTTGCTCCGTTGGACCGGATGTTGAGTGTGGAGGATACCTATCTGGACTTGGCAGCGAGTGCTACTGATGCGACCGAACACTTTCGAGATCAGAAAGATCGTGAAGTGGAAAAGCTTTTCTGGTCGCAGTTTCACAATCCAGAGCATCCACTGGTAGTGGATGATCGTTTGGCTCAATGGGCCGAACTGAATAGGTTGTCTGGACTCGCCATGAAGTACGTCATGGGTCACCTGTGGCCGGGGAGATCGGAGCCGAAGAGTTATTTCAGCTTGGTGCAGCAATTCCTTGACGCGGTGCCGCGTATAAATGCAATGAAGAGGTCAGCATGCATAGAGGGCGCTAGGATGGCTCTTGCCCGTGTTAAGACATACTGGGCAGAGATGGAGACCACCGTTGTTGCGTCCCGAGATTCGGACAAAAGCCGAGTACCCTCCGAGCACTATTTTCAGGAAGTTCTTGAAGGCGCTTGTGTAATAGAGACGCAGTGCCCGAAAGATGCTATGTTATGATAGCATATGTAATTATAAAGTAATATTTTGATAAACTGTAGTGGCCTTTTTTATACTTGTGCCTCCAAGTATTGGGAACACCTTCTGTGCGGCCGTTTTAAGATATATATATATATAGAATCTGAAAGATGGCAGTCGTTGGCTTCAGCCCCCACGCACAAGTGCGGGGGTGCTCGCAGAAGACGCATTTTCACACTTAACCCAACGTCTTGGTCCTACAAAGGAGGTGATAGCGCAGCGGGCCAGGCAACCGGACTATAATGCTTTAACACTTTCACTTAGCCATAGGAGTTTGACAGTGAGACTATTTAGGTAGCCCCTTGGTGGCAACTGCGCTCGTCCGAGTTCGGGGCGCGTATGTGCCTGACCGGGAAGCGGCCCTTCGTTAAAGCGGAGGAATCCGGTAGATTCCGATAGGTCATCGAGTGGCTGACCAGTCTCACGCTACATCATGACAGTCAGTTTTCGGCTTTCTCTACTGAGGTGCTCGCCCGGCCGAACCGGGGCACAATCGCAGTAGTTCTCCTGGTGCTACCTTAGCCGATAGAGCGGAACATAAGGTAGCTGAACTCAGGAGCCGGGCAACCCAACATTTGACCAAAGACATGATTCGGAGCTGATGCATATAATGCCAAAACTCGCGACGCCGAACACTCCCTAAGGTGTTCAGTCTTTATGAGTGCGGGCGAAACAACACTCTTTATTAAAAAAGCCCCTAGTGTCCAGGTACGTGCAAAAATTTTGACGTGGCCACATGCCAAGACGCCAGCCTCCTCCTTGGTTATATCAGAAAGAAAAAACCAGGGGATGTGTAGCAACAAGAGACAGTAAAAAAGGTTTACGCAGGGTCTTAATCTAAAAAGAATCCTTTAGGACGGGTCCCTACTGCACGTCTGCGCCTGTGTCTCCGTTGTGCCGTATCCTGGACGGGCGCCGCACGACGTTCATCTTTACGAGCGCCGCACGTTTTGTTATGTGAAGTGAGTTCACTGTTTTTACTTCTTGTGGGAAGTTCTTTTGTTTCCTGGTGCTCTGCTTTTGGGGTTCGTCCTCGTCTTCGCTTGGTGTGTCGAGCCCCTTGTGTTCGGCATTGAGTCTGCCGGATTGTTTGAAAACCCAACAGTCTCTGTGGGTATGGTTAGCAGGCTTCCCAGGAGTACTGTGTATCTGACATATCCTGTCTAGGATTTTATTTAGGTTGGATGGATCGTCCCTGTTATCCTGGGGGGGCGATTTTTCCTGATTTTGTCGTGAGCCTTTGAATCTGACATTGACTGCCATGATCTTCGGACTTTTGTCCTTAGTCCAGTGACGGTCCTTGTTGCGTCGCAGTTTTCCGTTTCCATCCCTAGTTTCGGATGTACTTGGGTCGCTGGGGCTGCACCTTGCCAGCCAGCTGTCCCCCCTGCACAAAAGCGGGTCATGAGGCTTGTTAGTGCGGCCATTGTTCTTGGCTTTTCTTGGCCGAGGTGTCTGGCGAGCCATTCGTCTCGGACGTTATGCCTGAAAGCTGCTAAGGCTTCGGCGTCCGAACAGTCGACTATCTGATTCTTTTTAGTGAGGAATCTATTCCAGAACTGCCGAGCTGATTCTCCGGGTTGTTGAGATATGTGACTAAGATCGTCTGCATCCGGAGGGCGGACATAGGTCCCTTGAAAGTTTGCTCGGAAAGCATCCTTGAGCTCTTCCCAGCTTCCAATTGCGTTTTTGGGAAGGCTTTTAAGCCAATGTCGGGCTGGCCCTTTAAGCTTAAGGGGTAGATATTTGATGGCGTGGAGATCATCTCCTCTAGCCATGTGTATGTGGAGGATATAATCCTCGATCCAAACTCCAGGGTCTGTTGTTCCATCATATGCCTCTATGTTTACGGGTTTGAATCCCTCTGGGAATTCATAGTCCAGGACCTTATCGGTGAAACATAGGGGGTGTGCGGCGCCCCTGTATTTGGGTGTGCCGGATTCTGATGATGGCTTCATAGCGTTGCTTATGAGAGCTTGCTTTCTTGGCCCATAAATGGACCTGACTGGGCCATGATGCGAATCCTTAAGTGGATCGCATGCCGATTTAGGTGTGGCGCCGCTTGCCGCTTTATGGGGTCGTCTATCTGATCGTGTGGCTTTTTCATTTTTTTAATGCGAGGGCTCTAGGGCCTCTTCGTCGAATTCAGGCAGTAGCTTTCTTTTCGGATAGCTTTTAGTGCGGCGACTGTCGCCGCACTTATCTGTTGTATTGATTACTTTGCTCCATCTAATCCGGAGTGCATCTTCCGCTGTTTTTAGCTTCCGCTTCTGCTTTTTTAGGCTGCGTGCAGTTGCAACGAGCCTCTCGTGGAGATTCTTCTGCTCCATAGGTTTATTCGGCGTGAGGTCGTCCGGAATGCCGTTTTCGCTGGAGGAGGGATGTTCGGTTTCTCTATCCGTGTTTCCCTATTTGGACGGTTGCTCTAAGGCCTGCTCGTCGTCTACCGGCTCGTCCTGCTCTATGGTTGGGTTTTTGTTGAGGCGGGGCTTGGGTCGGCGTTTACGCCGACGCTTTGATTGCTTTTCGGGGGGTCGATCTCCCATCCCATCCCCTTTTTCCTCGTTGTCGCTTCCTTTAGGGGTATCCACCATGTACACATCATGAGATGAGGTGGCTGTCCAATGCCCTATGGGCGTTGGTTCGTCGGTATCTCCTGCATCGTCATCCATGCTGTCGATGTCTCCAGAGTCGAAGTTGAGCACGTCGTTTAAATTTTCGATAGTGGCTACCAAGTGGGTGGTGGGTGGGCTTTGAATTTCTTTATCGTCCGTATCCCATCCTCGCTGACCGTAGTTCGGCCAGGGCTCTCCTGATAAGGAGAGAGACTTGAGAGAGTTCAGGATATCGCCACAAGGCGAGTGCTGAAAGATGTCTGCGGCGGTGAACTCTATTATCGGCGCCCAATCGGATTCGATCGGCAGGGGCGTGGGGGGTTCGGAGTTCGGAAAGGAGTCCGGATAGTCAGAGTCACGGATCATGCAGAGTGCGGGGCTAGCGTTCGGCTCGATCGCCTTGGAGATCGAAGCCCCCGAGGTGACGCCCAACCGCTCATCCTCGATTGGCGCAATAGGCTCCGAGTTAGGAGTCGGAACCGATGCGTGTGCGGCCTCCAGGACACTGTCCGGAGGCAGAGCTAGATCATGCCTCTCGAGATAGTGCGGCGCGCTTGGCCGTGGCTCGAACCCGTCGAAGATCAAGTCTCCGCGGATGTCAGCCGTGTAGTTTAAGCTTCCAAACCTGACTTGATGGCCAGGGGCGTAGCTTTCGATCTGCTCCAGGTGGCCGATCGAATTGGCCCGCAGAGCGAAGCCGCCGAAGACGAAGATCTGTCCAAGGAGAAAAGTCTCACCCTGGACCGTATCGTTGTTGATGATCAAAGGAGCCATCGGGCCTAAAGGCGACGACACAGAGGAACTCTTAATGAAAGCACCAATGTCGGTGTCAAAACCGGCGAATCTCGGGTAGTGGGTCCCGAACTGTGCGTCTAGGCCGGATGGTAACAGGAGGCAGGGAACACGATGTTTTACCCAGGTTCGGGCCCTCTTGATGGAGGTAAAACCCTACGTCCTGCTTGATTAATATTGATGATATGGGTAGTACAAGAGTAGATCTACCACGAGATCAAGGAGGCTAAACCCTAGAAGCTAGCCTATGGTATGATTGTTGTATATGGAGTTGATTGCCTACGGACTACAACCCTCCGGTTTATATAGACACCGGATAGGGTTAGGGTTACATAGAGTCGGTTACAATGGTAGGAGATCTTGAATATCCGCATCGCCAAGCTTGCCTTCCACGCCAAGGAAAGTCCCATCCAGACACGGGACGGAGTCTTCAATCTTGTATCTTCATAGTCCAGGAGTCCGGCTGAAGGTATAGTCCGGCTACCCGAACACCCCCTAATCCAGGACTCCCTCAACACGTCTCTAGACGGGTGTCATTCGGAGGTGATTTCCATAGGAAGTGGCTGCCATGTGGCAAAAAACAGCCACTTAGTCGCTTGGAGGCTTGACACCACATAGAGGGTGCGGTGGAGCCTTGGCGGGTTAGTTTGCCTTTGTAGGGACCAACATGCCTCCCGGGATGGTCTTGGAGTTTGTTTCCGGTGTAACCTTGACCTTGTCAGGCTCGCCTGCCCGGCAAGGGAGGTTTTCCCTTAGTGGTATCTTACTTCTTTGGCTTGACTTGGTCTTCTTTATCTGCACTCTAATTCCTCAAAGAGCTGATCACTTGTGCTTGGTCTGGTCTTGGATGCTGCAATCTTGCCGGGCCGGTGGTTTGCTATCCGTGCATGAGTCACGAGTAAACATACACCCATGTTTGTGTACCCCAACACAAAGGCGGCTTTGTTTTCCAGAAGGGGAGGATGATTAGGACATGACTACCTTGGATACGACCAAAAATGTTGCATACATGCATATTTGTGAGGTGATTTCTTATGCAAACTATGCAATAATTTATTTATGTTATCCAGGACAAAAATACTTCACAGACTTTTGTGCCATGTCTAATTTCAGGTGTATGGGATATTTGTACAATCCACATATGAAGATAAGGGAAAAAGAGAAGTTTAGATGCTGTTCAAAAAGTACCCTCATGTCACTTTTGGGCCAAGGGAATATAAAGTCTAAGTCTCTCATGTTCTGGATTCAGATTCGGATTGCACAGACATACATGACTCAAAACGGCAATATCTCTTTCATCCGGACTCTGAATTGGGTGATACTTTTTTGTTGGAAAGTCGATTTCATGATCTATCCAACCGATTCACCTTCAAATTCGTCTGGAGCATTGAGATATTGACGGAACAATCTGATGCTGCAGCAGAATCCGAGTCAAACTACAAGTCCAAAGGTCTTTGCATTGCCTCCACTTGGGCCCATGTGCCTTGTACGACCTAGGGCTGGTTTTAGGATGCCTTGGGACGTCCTCCTACCTCCTTGGCTGCCACCCCTTTCTCCTATATGAATAGATCAATCTAGTAGCTTTTTCCTTGGGATTTGTTTAGTTAAAAGTTAGCCATTGCAACTTCGTGTACTTCATTTGTGTCCAATGATCAGACCAAGGCCGTGTACTTCATTGCAATATTCAGATTGCATTATGATATTCTTGCTTGTTCTTCGATTGCATGCAGGAATAGACCTTCATGGTCAGGTTGATCGTGCTTTGGCGTGGCCAGTAACCTCTCGGCGTTGGTTTAGCAATTGGTAAGGCGCAACGTCATGGACATTTGTAGTCGGATCGTCAAAGTCGTCTCCACCAAATCGATAGTTATCATCTCATGGAAAGGTCGAGACACCCTCGCCCTTATCATCCATCTCCCGTAGCATGATCTTGGTTGTTCTGTGCGTAGGTAAATTTTAATTTGTAGTCGACGCACCCTACCATAGATCCCAACATATAACATGTGGCGTAAGCCTATATCGATTCACTGAGGACTTGGCGTGTACTCCAAGTATATCTATTATGATCGATATGTAACTGTCGGATTTCGGGTTCTGGCCAAACCCTTGAGGTTCGAACACTAGGGTGCGCACAAAGATCTCTCCCCCTCTCGCTTGCACACTCCATGATCTCACGGCCTAGCTCGACGAACCCAAAGAAAATGAGACACAAGAGTTTATACTGGTTCACACCACCGATGTGGTGTAATACCCTACTCAAGTGTGGTGTGGTGGATTGCCTCTTGGGCTGAGGATGAATAGTTACAAGGGAAGAACAGCCTCCTGAGGAGAGGTGCTCTTGTGCTTGGGGAGTGTGGTGGTTATGGTGGAATGGATCTGGTCCAAGATGAGATGATCCTTCTACGGTGGTGGCTAGTCCTATTTATAGAGGCCCGGGTCCTCTCCCCAAATATTAGGCGGGAAGGGATCCCACAACGGCCAATTTGAAGGGGGACAACTAGTACAAGCTATCCTGACAAAACATGGTCTTCGCCTGCCAAAGGCTCTGGTGGTGACGTCGTCTTGGGCTCCATGGTGATCTCCGTCCTGCTGTCCTGCTGGTATTGGTCTTGTTGCACCGATATGGAAACCTTTGCCTGATGCCTCGGGACTCCTCGCCTGTGCTTGTCTCTTTAGCACCAAAGAGGAAACGAGGACACTGCGCGCGTTGGCGCCCGCCTGGCTCCAGTCATCATGGCTTGCGTCACACAAACCTCGTGAGGTGTCCCTTTCCTTGATCTCTCTGCCCCTCGCGAGCCAGCCTGGTGAGGTCCTGCGTCGTCCGCCTCGCGAGGCTTGGCCCCTCGCGAGGGTCTTGAGTGTTTGCTGGTGAAGGTTGGCCGTACAGGGCCGCTGGTGGAGCCACGCCATGGGCCGCAGGCAGGCAAGTCTGGGGACCCCTGTTCCCAGAATGCCGACAGTAACCCCTAGATGGCAACCGACCAGGTGTAACCCTTGATACCCCGGGTGCCTATATCAGCCGGAGGGTTTAGTCCGTAGAGACACATTGATCATCGTCATCATTACCCTTAGGGTTTAGTTCACAACTTATAATCTTGAGGTAGCTCAGCTCTGTACTTTGATACATCCACAATATAAACAAGATTAGGATGTAGGGTTTTTCCTCCTTGAGAGGGCCCGAACCTGGGTAAACATTGTGTCCCTTGTCTTCTGTTACCCATCGACCTGATCTCACAGCTCTAGCCCTCCTACAAGAGGGCTGCCGGTTTTGACACCAGCAGCCATGTTCTCCGGTGTCAACAGATCTGCCATGACTATTCCAAGAGTGGTCATCAATTCTGCCAGTGTTTGGGCGCCTAGTTTCTAAGAGCCCGCAGGAGCTGAAGCCATTGCCGCTGCTCCACCCGCCGCAAGATTTTGACCCGGTGCGACATCCATCGGGTTGCGGTTTGTGGATGGATCTATGATCAAGCGTCCGTTCTCATCATATTGGGGCTGACTCTGGTTGCCAGCCATATAGACCACTGTGGGACAAGGTAGCTCACAAGATTATGGGTAGATTTAGTCATCAGAGTAGCCTGCCAGCCTTTCATCCAAAAGTGCAAGAATTGAATTAAAAGCAAGTACCAAACAACCTTGAACGGAATTCCTATCTTGATCTCGTTGTCCAATTTGGACTTGCCCTTTGCTCTCCTGTGCTTGTATCATGCATGCTAGCATATGCGACATGCACGTAAATATTTGTAGTCACTACGGTACAACATATTATCATTCACACAGGCATGTATCTTCTGGACTTCAAGTTCCAATGGGCAAACAACTTTGTTTGCTTCGTTTGTAATTTTGGGTAGCACATTATCTTTTGGAAGAATGTTTTTGAAAAAACTAACAACTTTGTGAAGCCCTTGTTTGATAGAATGTTTGCCGCTTTAAATTTGAGAAGCGCCATTGTAGCACTCGACTTGGAATATTTCATTTTGCAACCTGGATAAAAAATCTTTCTTGGAGTCTGCCTCAATGGATGGAAGATCCTTGTAGCCAACCATATCTTTGGGCCCCAGAAATCTACAATCATACCAGCAAAATCTGGCATATCATCAAGGTTGTTGTCTGCGTCACAGTCTTGGTTTTTCACTTGGCGGTTTGGCGTGTCTGTGCTCCAATGGTAGCTTGACATCTCAGCCCCAAGGTTAGATTCAATATCATTGTGACTCTGATCGGGGTTTTGCATCTCAACGCCCTGGTTACCTTCATCCACAATTGGCTCTTTATCGTGTCTAGTCCAACATGTATATCCATCCTTGAATCCCTGTTTCATTAAGTGGTACTTGACATATGTGACTTTACGTGACTCTGTATGGGTATAATCCTTGCATGCACACAGGATGTACTAGTCATCACAGACTCTTCTTTCTCCTCTCAGCCAAATTGATGAAATCCATCATGCCACTCATAAACTGTAAGATTCTCCGATCCTTCATCCATTAAGATCGTTCCATCTGCACCACACGAGGGTAATTCAAAAAACATTAATATGTGGATTAATTGATGCCCAAAGATGCGTGCATAAATCACTAGATTTTATTTTCATAATTTACTAAGGGCAATCCATATTGTTATCTAGTCATGCGATGACACAAATTAATGAACAGTCAATTTACACGTCGAGTACAATACTACCCTTATGAATTGAATACCTTAATTAAGCCACTCAATGGAAAGAATACCTTAATTAATTAGCCGCACGGCGACCTCCACCCAGCAAACCGAGAAGCACGATTTCTTGGCATGCCGAGACAGCAGGCTCGAGGAGCAAAGCTTAGTGGTATAACTGCCTGAAGTTCGAGCTCCACTATCCCGCCATCGACTGCGAGGAATGTGCTCCAATAATGCTGCCACCGAACTCAAGGATTGAGCTCCTCCTATCTCCCACCACCAACTAATAATTGACCTATCACGCCACCACCGCCGACCAACCGAGGATTGAACTCCTATTCGGTAGCCGCTGCCGTGGCCGCTGCCGCCATCTCTATCGAGAGAGCGGCTATTTTTACGTTTTGACGGGTATCCCCAGAGCGGTTGTTTACCCTAAGTATTAACTCAATTATTGCATCCCCATATGTACCGGGTAGTACATAACATAAGGTTATGTCATAGGAACCGTGTCTCATCTATGTTGTCTTCTCACACGATTTGGTGTGCAAATCGTGTGTGAAGGCATAATATCGAACACAAACGATATGTACAAACCATGTGTCGTATACAATAGAGTTCGGTAAGTAGTTCCCGACCATTATCTGATCCCCACAGTTTCCCCATTTCCCCCAAATCCCTAGATAGACTTCCAATCCCCACCCCGATCTAAAGCATAAACCACAACTGAGGCAACAGTCAGCCTATACTAACTTCGCTGTTAACGAAGATGCGATGGTCAACAACACGGAGATGCAGATGTGCGGCAGGCAGTAGCTCGGGCCAATAAACCCAAAGACAATTCTTCCCTGTTTTGATTTACTCTTTATTATTTCTTAATGTTATTTACGCTATATCTTTTTGATGTTCTTTTTTTCCAAGATCGGCACATACGGCTTTACCATATGAAATAAATAAACTGCACCACTCGAGGTTTTTTTGGCATTTCCTTATAATTACTACCTTTGATCCAAAAGTGTACTTCCTAATACAAACGGCTTCACTTTTCATCACACGCCCCAAACTACATGTCCGAGGTACTCGGCGTCTCGGATGTTTGCTCTATATGAGTCAATTTTGAACCTAGATTTTGGTCAATACTTGGGTTGCCCGATACCTATGTGTATGGTGAGAACATCAATACCTTTGTTACACCCCATAGCCCCTGCTGCTATACTTATTGGATCAATTACTAGAGCTCGCGCAATCCAATTAAATTAGCAGGTACTTTCATTTCTTGGTAATGATTCTGATGTTCATGAGAATATGGTCCTGCCTAAATTGGATACATTTCCATTTCTTACAAATGAAGGGCTAGCTTGGACAAGAAGGGCGAACATTGGAGTAAGATCAAGCATGGAGATGATGGCATGCACAAGGGGAACAAGAACGGAGTTACAAGTGATGATTTCAGGACTTTGAAGCCACCATAATGAGTGCATGAAGCCTTGTGTGAAATATACAAGATGCCACTTTATAAATTTCGTCCAGAGGCTTATAGGTGTTGCGTCACCTTATTATGGGGCTAGGCCCATGTAGTTTTGAAATACTGAAGTATAGGCTGTTTTAAAAGTCTGTATGTGTGGGGAAAATAGAGTTTGGGTTGGTTTTGGACCCCTCCTGCAAAGGGCCATGAAATCCCCCCCTCTTCCTCCGTATATACAGCCATTAGGGCGTTGTTTAGACTTTTGGTGTTGTTTAGATTTAAAAGTTCGCCATAGCTGCAACTTCGCGTACTTTGCTTGTGTTCAACAACCAGACCAAGACGTCTCAGAACCCCACCTTCAGTAATAAAGCTTTTCCTCTTACATATGCAATATCCAGATTGCAATTTCAGTTTCTTGCTTGTTCTTTGTTTGCATGCAGGAAACAGACCCTCGTGGTCAGGTTGATCATGCTCTGGCAGGGTCAATAACATCTCGGAGTTGGTTTACCGATTTCTAAGGCGCGACGTCCTCGCACATTTGTAGTCAGATCGTGAGACTCCACTCCACCAAAAATGATAGCCACCATCTCATCAAAAGACGGGACACCTTTGCCTATCTCAAGTGATATCAGATTTCTAGGTTGCTCGTTGAGATTTTCCAGTTGTTCCTACTTTAGATCGAGTCAGTTCTTCATACCTACAGTCCACGAAGAAGTCAAAAAAATTAGGGTTAGTTCATCATATCTGAACCACTCTTAGCATTTGCATAATCTTTTTAGGGTTTTGGTTTGTTGAATTTGCGATTTCATCATCGTGTCTAGTTGCTTGTCTTAGCGTCTAGTCCTTTAGATTTTCGAGTTCTGTCACAGTTTGTCACGCCGCCGCCGCACCATCTTCATTGTTGTTGCTATATTCCACCACTGCTGCCATATCCTACCACCGCTGCCATATACCACCATCACTGCCATATACCACCACCATATATCCACCGCCAATCCGAGTTCTTTTCATATTAGGTTTGTTTTCGAGATCCATCTATTTTCTGATTCGTGTTTCCTTGCCTAAGTAGGTCTCGAAAAAAGGAGCCTGGAGACCCCCGGGCAGTTTTAGGCCAAAATTTCAACAGGTGAAAATATTTTTCCCTATCCTGTTTTTAGGATTTTCTGAGTCTTTTGACACACGTGCCACCATACTGATTTTTTCTCGCACTTTTTGGTCGTCGCTACCCGGATTTCCAAAAAAAACTAGTCAAAATTTTTTCGTGCCTATCCAATTATTTTGACTTGGGAAGAGTTTTGAGACACTCGCCCTTATAGTGATTTTCGGCAAAAAAAAAGGAGCACAAAAAGAGAGAACAAAAGAGCACAAAAAAATCCAGAGTGTGCATGTCCCTTGTTTCATGCCGCACTGTGATTTTGTTAGTTTTCTAGGCTCGTGTATCTAGCACGGTGTAGCCTAGGACCAGCATAGTACCATCGTTGAGCGTGTATTCAACTTTCCATCTCTGAATTTATTATTGCTGACATTTTGGCTACTATATCATAAGCCTTCCCAGCTTCACATACATGTACATCGTGCATTTGACACCACCTGGCATTCGCTCTATCCAAGCTTTGAGAGTTTTGACTACAACGGTTGCTGATCACCACCTGCTGCTGGGTAAGAAATGGTAAGAATTTGAGATTTTCTTGACGGATTTGTGACACCCTACCACCACCTTCTAGTAGTCTGTAGGATCATATTCTTGTGTGTTTCTATTGCTGCTAACAATGGCAGGATCACAAGCCGACGAGATTGACTAGGAAAACATGACGAAGAAGGAGCTTCGTGATAAATTTCAGCAAATGTTGAGTCAACGGGTGGAAGACCTAATGGCCAACTTTGGAAGGCACTGGAGAGGATTGATGACATTGAGAAGACAACTGACACCAAGTTGGATGCCAAGTTTGATGAAGTACTCACACATCTACCACAGCCACCATCGTCATCTGCTACACTATTGCAACAACATCAACAACCACCTCCATGCTGTGATCCAGCAGGGCGAGTGCAGTGTGTTCCTCTTGAGCCAGGACAAACTTCTGGCACCACAACTACTTATGTTGATGCTTCTTTAGCTCCTACTGCTACTACAGAGGTGGAGGACAATTATGAGGATGAGGTTGATCAAAACCAGAACTACGTGCAACCACCAGCACCAGGTCGACCTCATGCATATAATCGCAATGGTAGGGCTGCAGCACCACTCAGGTACGAGACTATGACCATATTCCTAAACTAAAATTGAATATTCCACCGTTTAAGGGTAGATACGTTCCTCATGTATATCTTACTTGGGAGATAGAAACTGAACAACGTTTCGCATGCTTACAATATCCTGAGGATAGACGTGTTGCTTCTGCTATTTGTGAATTCACTACTTTTGCTTTTGTTTGGTGGTCTGAACATTGTAGATTATATAATTAGAATATCCCTACTACTTGTGCTGCTTTGGAAAAAGATATGTCATGAGGACATCAATATCAATGTTACACCCATAGTCCCTGCTGCTATACAAACTGGACCAGTTACTAAAGCTCGCGCATGCCAATTAAATTACTAGGACTTTCATTTCTTGGTCATGATTCTAATGTTCATGATAATATGATGCTGCCTAAATTGCATACATTTGTCTTGCTTACAAGAAGGGCCTAGCTTGGACAAGAAGGATGAACATTGGAGCAAGATCAAGCATGGAGATGATGGCATGCGCAAGGGTATTAAGAACGGAGTTACAAGAGATGATTTCAGGACATTGAAGCCACCATAATGAGTGCATGAAGCCTTGGACGAAATATACAAGATGTCACTTCATAAATTTTGTCCAGAAGCTATTATAGGTGTTGTGTCACCTTATTATTGGGCCAGGCCCATGTAATTTCGAAATACTTGAGTATAGGATGTTTTTAGAGTCTGTATGTGTGGGGAAACAAGAGTCAGGGTTGATTTCGGACCCCTCCTCCAAGGGCCACGAAATTCCCCCTCTTCCTCCATATATATAACCCTTAGGGCACCGTTTAGACTTTGAGTTTTGTTTAGATTAAAGTTCGCCATAGCTGCAACTTCGCGTACTTCATTTGTGTTCAATGACCAGACCAAGATGTCACAGAACGCCACTTTGTTTAATAAAGCTTTCATCTTATATTCGCAATATCCAGATTGCAATCTTAGTTTCTTGCTTTTTCTTTGTTTGCTTGTAGGAAATAGACCTTCATGGTCAGGTCGATCATTCTCCGACATGGTCGATAACGTCTCGGAGTTGGTTTAGCGGTTGGTAAGACATGACGTCTTCGCTCGTTCATAGCCGGATCGTCAAGGTCTATTTCTCCAAAACGATAATCACGTTCTCATTGAAATATGGGACACCTTTGCCTCTCTCACTATGCATACTCATTGGGTTCCACCATATTCTCAACATGAATTACTTCAAAAACATCAGCGTTTGAGACAAGGAAAAAATTCTGTAGAGGAGTATTATCAGGAATTACAAACTGGAATGATTAGATGTGGTATTGTTGAGGATAATGAAGCTATGCTTGCATGTTTTATCGGTGGATTAAATAGAGAGATTCAGACCATTTTGTGTATAAGGAGTATAACAATATAACTCATTTATTCCACCTTGCTTGCAAAGCTGAACGTGAAGTGCAGGATCGATAGGCATTGGCACAGACTAATTTTTTTGCAGGTCAACCTTCATCATGGACACCGCGTGCAACTTTTACTTCCACACGTTCTGCTACACTGGCACCTCCGTCACCTGCCACCTCCAGCCGTGATACAAGAAAGCAGGCACTACGACCAGTATCTACCAAAAGCACAATGACCGGGCCTGCACAGAGCTCTTCTTCATCCATGGCGTCAAGGTCTGTACATCAAACTCTCTTTGGTCCCTGTAATTT
Source organism: Triticum urartu (assembly GCF_003073215.2). Classification (NCBI taxonomy): domain Eukaryota; kingdom Viridiplantae; phylum Streptophyta; class Magnoliopsida; order Poales; family Poaceae; genus Triticum; species Triticum urartu. The sequence continues at coordinate 274,297,458 of NC_053023.1, forward strand.
TGGGCATCAAGCCTTTTATATGAAATGACAATAAAGACTCAGTTTCGAAGAAATGAAATGACAAAGGCCTTGAATTATCAGGGATGCCGGCTTTATTATTTTATTATAATATATACATCGTCAAAATATGTACATCACAAGAGCCCGGGGAACAAGTATAGTAAGGCTGAAGATGAGCGATATTCCACGGCCGACGTGTCTCCTCCTCCGATGTGCATGAGTCCTTGTGGTCTCGAACATCGATAAGATAGTATAACCCATTATTAAGATTCTTGCTGACCACAAAAGGCCCTTCCCAAGGTGGGTATAGTTTATGCATATCAGTATGATCCTGGATAAGCTGGAGCACCAAGTCACCTTCTTGAAAGGTTCTGCTTTTACCCCGGCGGCTGTGATAACGGCGCAGATCTTGCTGGTAAATTGCCGAACGAGCCACCTCAAGGTCACGCTCCTCATCCAACATGTCAAGTGTGTCCTGACGTGCTTTTTCATTAACAGCTTCCACATAGGCCGCCACACGGGGCGAATCGTGACGGATGTCACTTGGGAGAACTGCCTCTGCTCCGTAAACCATGAAGAAAGGTGTGTAACCCGTAGACCTGTTGGGGTAGTATTGATACTCCATAACATTAAGGGTAACTCCTCCACCCAACAACCCGGTGTCCTTTGCAAAGGGACCATAAGCCGGGGCTTGATGCCTTGCAGAATCTCTTGATTGGCTCTTTCAGCTTGACCATTGGACTGAGGGTGAGCCACTGATGATACGTCAAGTCGAATATGCTCTCGCTGACAAAAATCTTTCATAGCACCCTTGGACAGATTAGTGCCATTATCAGTTATGATGCTATTGGGAAAACCAAATCGGAAGATCACCCTTTTGATGAATTGAACCACCGTCGCTGCGTCACACTTACTAACTGGCTCTGCTTCAACCCACTTTGTAAATTTGTCAACCGCCACCAAAAGGTGGGTCTTTTTATACTTGGACCTTTTGAAAGGCCCAACCATATCAAGCCCCAGGTTGCAAATGGCCAAGCAATTGGAATCATCTTCAATTCTTGAGCGGGCACATGAGCTCTTCTTCATCCATGGCATCAACAGGGCACACACATGATATGATTGCTACTGAGATTGCTTTGTAGGAGTCCGCTAGTGACTATGATGAGGAGATTGTGGTTCTTATTACAAGTCAAGAACACAGTGGAGATGATTCTGTTCATGAGACGCAATACATGGCTCCTGAAATTGCTGATAGGTATGAAAGTTTAGTTGCTCAACGTTTTTGAGTGTGCATGTCACACAAGATGAGCAAAATCAGAGGCGTAATTTGTTCCATACAAAGGGAGTTGTGAAGGAACGTTCTGTTTGTGTCATCATAGATGGAGGGAGGTGCAACAACTTGGCTAGCATGGAGATGGTGGAGAAGCTATCTCTCACCACAAGACCACATCCACATCCTTACTGCATCTAATGGTTCAACAATAGCGGCATGGTTAAGGTAACACGTACTATTCGTGTGCATTTTAGTATCTCTACATATGCTGATTATGTTGATTGTGATGTGGTACCCATGCAAGCATGTTCCTTATTACTTCATAGACCATGGCAATTTGATAAAAATTATGTACACCAAGGAACAAAAAAAATCAGTAAACTCTTGTTCATAAGGATTAACATATTTCTTTGCATCCTATGTCTCTTGATTCCATTTTGAAAGATGATATTAATAGAGCTAATAAAGCAAAACAGGAGAAAAAGAAGAGTGGAAAAAATCATATTGTGGCCAAAGAATTTGAGCAACAAATGAAGCATAATCATAATACATCTAGTGTTTTTTCTGAAATTAAATTGAAAAGTGCATGTTTACTATGCTTTTGGCAAATCTATTCGATATGCTTTAGTGTACAAAGAGGCATTATTTTCAATCGAGGATGTGCCTTCCTCTTTGCCTCCTACTGTCACTAACATTTTGCAGTAGTTCACTAACATTTTTCCACCAAACGTGCCACCGGGATTACCACCTATTCGAGGGATTGAGCATGAGATTGACTTAATTCCCGGTGCTTCGCTGCCAAACCATGTGCCATACCGTACCAATCCAGAGGAGACGAAGGAGATTATTCGTCAAGTACAGGAGGTGCTCGACAAAGGTTATATACGAGAATCTCCTAGTCCTTATGTTGTTCCAATTATGCTAGTGCCAAAAAAGGATGGTATGTCGCGTATGTGTGTTGATTGTAGAGGGATTAATAATATTACTATTCATTATTATCATCCTATTCCTAGACTAGATGATATGCTTGATGAATTGAGTGGCTCTATAATATTCTCCAAAGTTGATTTGCATAGTGGTAACCATCAAATTAGTATGAAATTGGGAGACGAATGGAAAACAACATCTAAAACTAAGTTTGTATTATATGATTGGTTAGTCATGCCTTTTGGGTTAACTAGTGCACCTAGTACTTTCGTGACATTAATGAACGGAGTTTTACATGCTTTCATTGGCCGATTTATGGTAGTTTACATTGATGATATATTGATTTATTGAAGATGTTTGGAGGAACATTTGGGAACATTTACGTGCTATTTTTATTGCTCTACATGATGCACGTTTGTCTGGTAACGTTGGAAAGTGCACCTTTTGCAACAACCGAGTATCTTTTCTTGGCTATGTTGTTACTCCACAGGGAATTGAAGTTGATAAAGCCAAGATTGAAGCTATTGAGAGTTGGCCGCAGCCCAAAATGGTTACACAAGTGAGGAGTTTCCTTGGCCTCTCTAGTTTCTATAGGCATTTTGCGAGAGATTTCAGCACCTGTTAATGAGCTTACAAAGAAGGATGTGCCTTTTGTTTGGGGTACCGCACAGGAAGAATCCTTCACAATATTGAAAGATAAGTTGACACATGCTCCTCTACTCCAACTTCCTGGTTCTAATAAGACTTTTGAGCTTGAATGTGATGCTATTTGAATTGGATTAGGATGTGTGTTATTACAACATGGTAAACTTGTTTCATACTTTTCAGAAAAATTGAGAGGGCCTAGTCTGAATTACTCTACTTATGATAAGGAATTATATGCTCTTGTTTGGACCTAGGAAACATGGCAACATTATTTATGGCCCAAAGAATTTGTTATTCATTCTAATCATGAATATTTGAAAAATATTAAAAGTCAAGCAAAACTAAACCGTAGACATGCTAAAAGGATTGAATTCATTGAGACTTTCCCTTACGTCATTAAACACAAGAAGGGTAAATAAAATGTTATTGCTGATTCGTTGTCTCGTCTTTATACTATGTTTTCACAACTTGACTTTAAAATATTTGGTTTGGAGACCATCAAAGATCAATATGTGCATGATCCTAAATTTAAAGATGTATTACAGAATTGTAAAGAAGGGAGAACATGGAACAAGTTTGTCATTAACCATGGATTTGTGTTTTGTGCTAACAGGCTATGCATTCCAGCTAGCTATGTTCGTCTTTTGTTGTTGCAGGAAGATCATGGAGAAGGATTAATGGGACACTTTGGCATGAAGAAGATGGAGGATGTACTTGCTCCACATTTCTTTTAGCCAAAGATGAGATGGGATGTTGAGCGCTTTGTTGCTCATTACACTACAAGTCTTTTCCTGTACCTAGTGTTCCATGGGAGGATATATGTATGGACATTGTTTTGGGTTTACCTTGAACAAAGAAGGGGAGGGATAGTATATTTGTTGTCATGGACAGGTTCTCGAAAATGGCACACTTTATACCATGTCAAAAAAAGCGATGATGCTGCTAGTGTTGCTAATTTGTTCTTTCGGGAAATTATCGCTTGCACGATGTGCCAACTAATATTGTTTCAGATCATGATACTAAATTTCTTAGCCACTTTTGGAGATGTTTATGGGCTAAGCTGGGGACTAAACTTCTTTTTAGTACTACTTTTCACCCCCAAACTGATGGACAAACTGATGTAGTCAATAGAACATTGTCTACTATGCTTTGGGCTGTTTTGAAGAATAACAAGAAAATGTGGGAAGAATGCTTGCGTCATAATGAATTTTCTTATAATCATTCACTGCATTCTACTACAAAGATGTGCCCTTTTGAAATTGTATATGGTTTCCTACCTTGTGCACCTATTGATTTGTTGCCTCTTCCATCTTCGGAGAAGGTTAATTTTGATGCTAAACAACGTGATTGTAACGACCCGACCTCAGACGGTCAAGTCTCTGTGCTTAAGTGTCATCCCTGGATCGGTATGCTGATACACACAGTACTCGAGGATTTATAACAGAGGTAAATCACATGTAAAAAGTAATGTAAATACTATTACCTCAATCCAAAATAGCGGAAGTAACAAGGTTGTGGATTCCCATCAGCACCAACGACAAAGTTGAGTGCAGAAATCGTAACCCTAACGTATCACTTACTCGTCGTAAGATTCCTGCAACATGAGACGTTGCGGCCACAAAGGGTCAGTACATTGAATGTACTGGCAAATTCACACCATAGAGAGAAATCATGAACAATGGTTATCTCTAAATGCATATTTGGTTGGTGGAAAAGCTCTATGGTTATAATGTTTTTGCGAAAAGCCAATTTTTCCCTACTGCAAAGGAATAATTTTTTTTAACTATCATGGTGGTTGTTGAACATTGAGAATGGTTGACAGCATTCTCAATCCCAATTAAGTAACATCATTAAACCCAACAAAATTAATTTAAAGTAACATGATGAGATTCACATGATAATCCAAGTACTATATACTCAAAACGTCCATAACCGGGGACACGGCTAATCATGATTAGTTTATACACTCTGCAGAGGTTTGCGCACTTTTCCCCACAAGACTCGATCTCCTCCGTTGGATTTCTCGCACTACATGGTGTTTGAGAAACGGATGACCGAGACATAGTCTTTCAGAACCGTTTGCACCTTATGATGGGTAGACCGTACCACCTACAACCCCTACATCTGCTAGTCTACCACTGTAAGAGTTCACACGACTTAATCAACTATGCTAGAGCCCATAATAGCTTGTGGCTGCACACGGAAGTTTCTATTATGAATAATCTCATGATCCCTTTGAGTCTGGGTGGCGGTCCATAAAAAAATAGGCAATCCCGGAATACCTAGGGGCCTAGACAGGCAATCACTGGAATACCCAGGTGCCTCAATCCACCCAGATGTGTGTTAAAGTTTCCACCTTAAGTAAACCATTAATTAACAATCTCACATCTGTCATGAAATACTCTTAAACCCAATCCACGTCTACGAGCATAGGATGGCAATATAAGCATAATGTAATAGTAACTCCCAAGGTTTGAATGCAGGGCAATAGGTTCCTACCTCATCAACTACTTCCCAATACCCACATGTTATCAATCCTAATCATGCAATGTTTGAGGGTGAAACTAATGCATAAAAACTGGGTATGAAAGGCATATGATCAAAGTGTGAACTTGCCTGCAATGTTGATGAAGATGATTCGCACTCATAACTCTTGATAGTTCTACTCGTCACACTCCGTTCAATCTATCGTGAGCAAGCAATATTAACCACACATAAGCAATCACTCAGAAAATCAGGAAGAACGAAGAAGACAGTTCGGAAAACATCAAAACCAAGCAAATAACTCTTGCAACATAAAACAATTTCTAGCAGTACCAAAATTATGTGAATTTGGCCTTATCAGAAAGTTTAGGTCAAGAGCTTCGATTTGCAAAAAGAATCAACTAAATCGGAGTTATAAAACTCAAGTTATGAACAAAAGAAGTTTGAATATGAATCTGAACAAATTTCGAAATTTGAAAATTTCAAAAAAGTTGATGTGACAGGTTCACTGGATAGGTAAAAACAAGACGAAGCCATAGGCGTTGGTTTCATCTAATTTGGATGAACGAGTAAAAAGTTATGGCTATTTGAAAAATCAGAGCCAAGCTGTTTTACGGAACAAAAATAGCTACGACTAGGGTCTAATGTATAAATACGTAGACTAATTGATAATCTAATTATTTTATCGTATTAGTCTAGATATAATAAACTACTGAAGTATAAAGAAAGATACCTTTATAAGGCGGAGAAAAGACGACTTTGGAGAGAGGAGACAACTTCCAGAAGTCGCGCCAGAGAGCAGAAAAAGATTTTTCTTAAATGAATCTAGTCAAACCAAAATATTGATTTAACCCGAATCAGATGATTTTTGAAGGCTCTATGGGTCTATATTTATTGGTAGAAAAGAGGATTAGAGGTCAAAGGCTAGGCAACGTGGGACTAAATATAAGACCAAAAATAAACGAAACAGAAGAGAAGAACTAAGCGCCTCGCACGGCCTAAAGCCCATCGGCCGGCCGCGCGCGTACGTGTTGCATTCTTTTTGCCAAAGGAAAATAAAATCTGAAAAGGAAAAGGCTGGCTGGGCCTGGCCTATTTAAGAGAAAAAAAAACAATGGGGCGCCAGAAGCTACTATACTGCGCATGTAGGCGATAAATAAATATGAGCCGCACGTACAATTTTTTTAAATAGAAACAGAAGGAAAACAGAATAACAAAAATAAAATAAAAATTTTATATAGGCATATTATATATCAAAATTTTCAGAAAAAGATTTTCTATGACATGAACATTTTTCTAGCATTAAATAAAATACACACAAATTCTAATAATTCCAGCAGTGCTCCTGCTCTAATAAGATCCAACAAAAAACATTTTAAAAATACCAAAATGAAATCAAATTTATTTCTCTCCAATTTTTTGTTGTAGCGAATCATGTTACCCTATTTTCCATGTATTTTATTTTTGGAGAAAAAAATGATTTGAATAAAATCCAAATAACGCCAAATTGAAAAATAATTCCAAAAAGACTTTGAATTTGATCCTTTGAAACCCCCAACTCATATTTCATATAATTTGAAGAAGTCATTTTATCTCCTCTCGTGAAAATCATTGAGTTGCGTAAAGTTTCAGAATTGGAAATATTTTCCAAATGAAATTCAAATATTTTCAACACCCCTTGTCATTTAAATAAATGGAAGAAGTCATGTCATCTTCTCTTGAGGGTTTCATGCTGAAAAGAATTTGAATTCACGGAGATCACGAATGCAAAATGAAAGTTTGGGAAAGTCCTTTTATTCCCTCTCATTTAACTTTCAAAAAGGTTTTGAATTTCACTCAATTTCACACAATCAATCAAATCTATCTATTTATTATAACATTCCAAAATTTAGAATTTTGGGATGTTACAGTGATGAATTGATTTTAAAAATGCATGAGTTAACTAAGGAAAACATTGAGCGTATGAATGCTAAATATAAACTTGCTGGAGGTAAAGGTAGAAAACATGTTGTCTTTGCACCTGGAGATTTTGTTTGGTTACATTTGCATAAGGATAGGTTTCCTGATTTGTGCAAATCAAAGCTAATGCCACGTGCTGATGGTCCTTTTAAGGTGTTAGAGAAAATAAATGATAATGCATATAAACTTGAGCTACCTGCAGATTTTGGGGTTAGTCCCACTTTTAACATTGCAGATTTGAGGCCTTAATTAGGTGAGGAAGTGATAGAGGCGAAGGTGTCCCAATGTTTCGATGAGATAGTTATTGTTTCCTGTGGTAGTCGACTTTGACGATCCGACTACGAACATGCGAAGACGTTGCGCCTTAGCAATCGCTAAACCAAATTCTGAGGGGTTATTGACCACGCCGGAGCACGATCAACCTGACCATGAGGGTCTATTTCCTGCGAGCAAATGAAGAACAAGCAAGAAACTAAGATTGCAATCTGGATATTGCGAATATAAGAGGAAAGCTTTATTGATGAAAGTGGGGTTCTGTGAAGTCTTGGTCCAGTCATTGAACACAAACGAAATACACGAAGTTGCAGCTATGGCGAACTTTTAATCTAAACAAAACCCAAAGTCTAAATGATGCCCTAAGGGTTGTATATATGGAGGAGAAGGGGGAATTTCGTAACCCCTTGTAGGAGGGGTCCAAAACCAACCCTAGCTTTGTTTCCCCACACATGCGGACTCTAAAAATAGCTATACTTAAGTATTTCAAAATTACATGGGCCTGTCCCAAGAATAAGGTGGCGTAGCACCTCAAATAAGCTATGGACGAAATTTACGAAGGGGCATCTTGTATATTTTGTCTAGGTACTTTCATCTAGGCACTTGATAAATTTTGTCCAGAAGCTATTATAGGTGTTGCGTCACCTTATTATTGGGCCAGGCCCATGTAATTTCGAAATACTGAAGTATAGGATGTTTCTATAGTCCGTATGTATGGGGAAAATAGAGTTAGGGTTGGTTTCAGACCCCTCCTCCAAGGGTACATGAAATTCCCCCCTCTTCCTCCATATATACAGCCTTAGGGCGTCATTTAGACTTTGGGTTTTGTTTAGATTAAAAGTTCATCATAGCAGCAACTTCATGTACTTCATTTGTGTTCAACGACCACACCAAGGCATCACAGAACCCCACCTTCATTAATAAATCTTTTCCTCTTATGTACGCAATATCCAGATGCTAATTTCAGTTTCTTGCTTGTTCTTCATTTTCATCTAGGAAACACACCCTCGTGGTCAGGTTGATCATGCTCCGACGTGGTCAATAACCTCCCGGAGTTGGTTTAGCGATTGCGAAGGTGCAATGTCCTTGCATGTTCGAAGTCAGATCGTTAAAGTCTACTCCACCAAAAATGATAGTCATCATCTCATCAAAAGATGGGACACCTTTGCCTACATTAGTGTACCCGTTACATTTCTAAAAAATTCGGCGAAGGCGTAATGCGCGAACCACTGCGATACTGCCGCTAGCTCGTATAGCTGAGCGCCTCAGGGGAGAAATATGAAAATTGACTGTCTTGGTTAGCGTAAACTAGTTGGACATCCGAAGACTGCATTAAGCGATGTGTCATTATTGATCACCCGTGTTAAACAATGGGATTCTTTCTAGCATTAGCTGAAGTGGTCAATGGGGTAGACACCAGATACTTAAGCTGACTACTTCATGCATCGGGAGCTCATCATCGGCCCCCACAGCCAAGCTCCTAGGACTAAGTGAAAATTGTAAAGCCACTATAGTCAGATTGCCTAGTCCCTATGATCACGGACCGCCTTCATGAACTGAGACGTCGGCTAAGGGTCAGTGATACGTCTCCAATGTATCTATATTTTTTTAATGTTCCATGCTATTATATTATCAATCTTGAATGTTTTATATGCATTATTATGTTGTTTTATATCATTTTTTGGGACTAACGTATTAGCCTTGTGCCAAGTGCCAGTTGCTGTTTTTTTCCTTATTTTTGTCTTTACAGAAAATCAATACCAAACAGAGTCCAAAAGGAAAGAAACTTTTTGACATTTTTCGTTGGACCACAAGACACCCTAGAAGCTTCGGGAGAAGGCCAGAAGGGCCACGAGTCAACGACAAGCTCAGGGGCGCGCCCTAGCAGGGCATGCCCCTAAAGCTTGTGGGCCCCTCATGGCTTCTCTAATCCTAATTATTCTTCTAGAAATTATCAAATATTCCCCATGGACTAGAGGGCACACCAAAAATACTTTTCTGCCTCCGCAAGTTCTAGAACCACGAGATCCCATCTGGAGGCCTTTTCCGGTACTCTGCCGGAGGGGAATTCGATCACGAAGGGCTTCTACATCAACCTTGCTGCCCTTCCGATGATGTGTGAGTAGTTTACCATAGACCTATGGGTCCATAATTAGTAGTTAGATGGCTTATTCTCTCTATTTGATCTTCAATACAACGTTCTCCTCAATGTTCATGGAGATCTATTCTATGTACTCTTCTTTTGCAGTGCGTTTGTTGATATCCGATGAATTGTGGGTTGATGATTAGATTATCTATGAATATTATTTGAGTCTTCTCTGAACTCTTTTATGCATGCTTAAGATAGCTTTGTATTTCTCTCCGATCTATTGATTTGGTTTAACGAACTATATTGAATTTTCTTGCCATGGGAGAGGTGCATTTTAATGGGTTCAATCTTGCGGTGCTTATCCCAGTGATAGAAAAGGACATGACACATATTTGTATTGTTCCCATGAAGGATAAAAAGAGTGTGTTTGTTCTTATTGTTTGGATCTATCCCTCCACATCATGTCATCTTCCTTAAGCCGTTACCCCATTCTTGTTAACTTAATACACTAGATGCATGCTGGATAGCGGTTGATGTGTGGAGTAATAGTAGTAGATGTAGGCAGGAGTCGGTCTACTTGTCATGGACGTGGTGCCTATATACATGATCATTTCCTTAGATACTTTCATAACCATGGGATTTTCTATCAATTGCTCAATAGTAATTTATCACCCACCGTGCGCTTTCTTTCATGAGAGAAACCTCTAGTGCAAACTATGGCCCCCGAGTCTATTTTTATCATATTACTTTCAGATCTATAAAACCAAAAACACAAAAATTCCTTGCTTCAATTTATTTACTTTTACTTCTCTTTTATATCTATCACTATCAGATCTCATCCTTGCAAGTAACCGTGAAGGGATTAACAACCCGTTTATCGCATTGGGTGCAAGTATTTTTTTTGTTTGTGTAGGTTCAATCATTGGTGACTTGTGTGTTCCTCCCACTGTATTTATACCTTGGTTCTCCACTATGGGAATACTTATCTCTACTCTGCTACATCACCCTATCCTCTTCAAGGGAAAAACCAACGCAAGCTCAAGAACTAGCAGGAAGACTTTCTGGCGCCATTGCCGGGGAGGCTCTACATCAAGCCTACCAAGTACCCATCAGAAACTCTCATCTCCATTTATATTATTTTCCATTTGCCTCTTGTTTTCGTCTCCCCCGCTTCTAAAACCTTTTCAGATAAATACAAAAATATTTGCCTTTTATCCGCCTTCTTGTTTGCCTTTATGTCTTACTTGGTTTGTTTGCCCGTTTGCTTGGCATAACTGTATGTTTATTCCAAATTAGAAAGAAAAAATTTTATGGATCCTCATCCACATGCTAATATTTTTAAAGGAGCCAATTATGATGAACCAATTTCTAATGAGTTGAGTGCACTAGATTATCTTTATGAAGTTTTGCTTCAAATTCGTGAATCTGAAAATTATGACGAAGTGATTCACGATAGCTCTTTGAATGAAAATCGTGATTTCAATGATGTTATTATAAATTCTATTACTTTCAATTGTGTTAATGATATGCAAAACCCAAGCTTGGGGATGCTAATTTTGCAATGTCCACTACTTATTGCAATGATCATGATTGGGGTGATGCATCTTACGATCTTGAAAATTTGTTTAAGCCTCATGATGATTATGATATTGATAATAATGTTTGCAATAATATTGAAAGTGATTTTGAAAGAGTGTCAACTTTAGGTAATAATTATCCCACTACTTTGGAGATTGATCAATCTTATGAAATTTTTGATAAAAGTGGCTAGGAGAAATAATGATTTTATTCTATGTTAATCCCACTATTTTGAAAGAGTATCAACTTTGCATGCATGTGGAACAAGTAGAGAATATGTTATGTGATATCTATATTGTTGAATTTAAATATTATCTCACATGCAATTATTATGAGAAGGGAAAATTTGGTTGTAGAAATCTTCATGTTACTAAATTACCTCTCTTCATGTTGAGATTGCTGTCATTTCCTTTTTATTCCTTGCATATACTACATATGTTGCTTGTCTTGATAATTTGTTTGGTTATAAAATTCTTATGCATAGGAAGTATTTTAGATTTAAATGTGACTTTCACATGCTATATGATGCTCTCTTTGTGCTTCAATTCATGTCTTCCATGTGAGCATCTTTAAAATTATCGATGCCAAGCTAAAAGGTTTTAAAGAAAAGCGCTTGTTGGGAGACAACCCTATCACGGAATTGTCACGGCAGATGTCCTAGCGAAAGGACTTAGTCGTGGAGCCATCGCAACTAGGTTATCTTAAAGGGTTTAAACGAGACAAAGGACATAGGAGTTTATACTGGTTCGGCCCCTTTCTATGAAGGTAAAAGCCTAATCCAGTTGAGGTGGTATTTCTTGGGTTTCGATTACCAGGGAGCGAATACGCTTAACTTAGCTTTTAATCTCTGTTTTTTCTTGCCATGAACCGCCGCCGGGTCGTCCCTTTATATACACAGGTTGACGCCCAATGGCTTTTAGAGTCCCGGCTGGCTCATACACAATGTGTCCGCCTCGGTGACTAATTACACATGCCTCATACTACAAGTCATACATATATCGTGGTTTACACCTCCGGGCCTTAAGCCGCCTTTGGGTTTTGGGCCTCTAATAAGCCTGCTTCGTGAACCGCCCTATTAACGGGGTTTGTCATAATAAGCCACCAACGGTATAACCCGGCCCCTCCTGGGCAGGTCATACCTAATAGTTATATCCCCAACATTAGGCCCGAGGTTGATTTGAACTTGTTCATGTCAATCTTCAACACTTAGTAAAAATCCTTCCTTATTTGTTTCTGCAAGATATTGTAACCCGCCATGACGTCATCTCTTGGGATTATGGAAACCCGCCGTGATGTCACCTGTCATTAATTAAACACGATGCCCATCACATCTTAATAAATACTTATCTTTAATAACTATCCTGAAAATCGAGGCGTCTGAATCGCTGTTATCATTCTTTGACCTCCTCGATTCTCGTGCCCGCTTGTTACCCATTTCCTTATAAATAGGGTCAGGCAACCTTTTCAATCTCCCCCTTCCTTCTTATCTTCAATGTCTCTCTCTCGCGAAGCATCTACACATCTGAACGCCACCGCCACCGACATCAACTTCCTCGACCCCGACCGCTGCATCAACCTGAACAAAAATAGAGAACTGCATCGCCCCTTCGTTGCTCAGCAGACCCAGTAAGCACCTCATTTTCCCCCACTCTAGATCTCCATTAGGGTTTTCTGAAGTTCTTAGGAGTTCATCATCGTTCTTCATTATACCTCTGTTTAATCATCACTTTGATCCCAAAGTAACACTTAAAACATGCGAAATATGTTTCTGTGTCTTCTCTTAATCACCGGATACCTTTCTCAGATGCAGAAAACTTGCCAACATGCTAGTACCTTAGCTGTTGTAGTACTAGGTTTTGATTTTATTTTATTTTCTGAATAGCGCCAGATCCAAAATTGAGTGCACCAATCTGTAAAACCTGTTGTTGCAATACTTAGCAGAATTCGCTCTTGATAGATCTTAAATACCAACATTATTCTGGCGGCTTATACCGTTTAAGCCACCAATGTGCATATATGTGGTAGTTCTCACTTCTGACTTAACAAAAGAAGATAAACCGGGAATATTTCTTTCTTTTTAGGCTTTTTCCCTTACGATGTCGAATACAGTTACCTCGTGTAATTGGGTTCCTTCCATTGTCACCGAAAACATGCTCGAGGACTTTGTCAAACTCAGCTTTTTACCAGCAAAAAACATCCTGCACTGGCGCGCCCCCAAACCAGGTGAAGAAAGACCTCAACCACAGAACGGTGAAGTCATTGTTTTCACTGATCATATGAACCAGGGCTTCTCTCCACCTGGATCCAAATTTTTCCGAGACATTCTTCACTTCTTTCAACTTCATCCTCAAGACATCCGAACCAATTCCGTGTCAAACATCTGCAATTTTCAAGTCTTCTGTGAAGTATACCTTCAAGAAGAGCCCAGTGTTGATCTCTTCAGGGAATATTTTTATCTAAACCGGCAGAACAAGTTCACTGATGGACCCATCTTAGAACTTGGTGGGATCTCAATTCAACGCAGAAGAGATGCTATCTTCCCTTATCATCTCCTTCCGAGTCACCCCAAAGATTGGAACCAAACCTGGTTCTACTGTAAAGATACTTCTCCTGCTGATGAGAATCCTCTGCCAGGTTTTCGTGTGCAGTGGCTTAACCCAAAACATCCTCTTCTTGAACGGCTTACCACTGCCGAATGCGCAAAGCTCGTACCTACCTTTTCAAAGGTCAGGGCCTTGCTCGGAAATGGGTTAACTGGTATTCATTTGGTTCGGTGATGGGTTGCTTGGAGAATCATACCCCTGAGCTGCCGTTCCGACCTAATGTGTACTTATATGGGTGACGAGACAGATCCACTACGGTAGTCCTCCACATCTTTAACTGACGATGCAATTAATGATATGACAAAGACCCTTCTCCACGAGAGTCTGGCAAGCTGTAGCAGAGTGCGATTAAACCCTTTCTGCACCCTTAACCCGCCACCAGCGGTGAGTCTCCGAACCATTTATTTTACCTGATTATTCATTTGTTCTATTAATTTGACTTTGTCAACCTACACAGGTTGGATCCACTTTTTGGAATAAAAAGTATGAGCATGAAGCTGCCAAGAGAGCCAGGGCCAAAGCAAAAACTGCCAAGAAAACCGCCAAGAAGAATAAAAAGAAACCAAGCACTTCCGAGTTGTTTGACTTGGACGACACTACTAAGTCAGAGGTAGCCCTTGATTCCCTTGGATCATTATTCAACCATCTTATTGACACTGATTATCATCAAGATGACATGGGGGCTAGCCAAGCAGCCGAAGAAGAGGTAACGATTATTTCCTCCGACTCAGAGCCTTTGCCAAGATAGAAAATTCGACGAGTAATCCGGAAAGTAAGATTTTCACACCCCTTAGCTCATTTGGATCCTCACTTTGTTTTGAAGAAACAGCAGCACGAGAGCTGGCAAAAAAACCGGACTAGTGGAGGTGAGAGTTATCCTCCAGTTTATCAAACACATCAGCACCGCCGAAACACCGAAACGAGGTCCTTCCTAACTTAAACTCTTTCTATCCACTGGTTGGTCTTATCCGTCAGCCACTTAATTCTTCCAATTCAAACTATCAGGGGACTTATCATTCCTCTTCTGGCGACTCATCACAGACCAATCTTTCGGCTTTCAAGACTGCTCCCTGGTAACTACTTTATTTCCTACTTCTTGCACTTTTATATTTGTACTAACCTCCCCCTATCCTTGCAGTGGAACGACAAAGCCTAGCAAGATACCCAAGGTGGTTAAGCCGGCTGAAGACCCCAAAATTCTTGAACTGGAGCAGCGGAATCCGCTGTATGAGGCTTCTGTGCAACACCCAGACAGGCCTATCAATGATCCGCCACCAGAAACTCCTGGCCTCTCAACCGATCATATAACTGTCGACCCTTTGAACACTGAGCCGACAAGTCCATTTAAACCACCAGAAAAACATGCTGATGATGTTGTGATTACCGGTACCAGCTTCCAAGAGTCGGGAAAACCCACTGTCTTAGCCAAGCACTCCGCCAAAGAAGAACTTATTGAAAGGCGAAAAGTGAGATTTGACATTGCCAACTATTCTCAATTGAGCATCAGTGAAGTAATGTCTGGTTATCTTAACCAAGTGCATACCGACCGTGACCTTGAAGTTGACATGGTGAAGCAGATGCATAAAAAAAATGAGGTATGAATTGTTTCTTAATAAATTATGCCTATCCTGTTAGCCCCCAAGTCAACCATATATAGCAGAGTTGAATATGCTGTAGACTTAGAATAGTCAGAGATATAATGAGCATCCTTTATAGAATCCCTCAACGGCTGGCTTTCATTGTTAGGGTTAAACCGGGTCTTCAAATATTTAGTGATAAAACCTTGCAGTCATAGCCTCCAAGGGCCGGCTTACTCACTGAGGAATAAGGCGGGACTAATCGTCTTGTTTAAGACCAACAACCTTAATCTGTAGTCTTTATAAACCGGATTAACTCATTTATCCGGGTCATAAATTTGTCTTGGAAGAAAGCAATAGGAATTAGCCCCCAAGTGCCAAGGATAATACTTGTATTGTGCTTTGGACTTTGAAAAAATTGTGTTAAAAAAAAGAGCAATATGCATTAGCCCCCAAGTGCCAAGTGCTATTGCTTGCAAAGGACTTGGGACTTATTTCTATGCACCATTATATAAAGAATTTTGTCTGCATCCATTAGCCCCCAAGTGCCAAGCGTTGTTTCTCGCAAAAGGCTTGGGACTTTTATCCTTGTAACCCAAATATGAATATGGTTTCAGATCTGTACATATACAGGAGGGCACTGCCCAATTGCAATCACAATTGACTGATGTGAAATCCCGGATGGCACATCAAGAATCTGAGACCCGGAAGGCCGATTCAAAATTCAACTTTAGCTTGGAAGAAATAGAAAAATTGAAGACCAACTTCAATACTGAAAGAGCCGCCTGGGCTGAGGAGAGAACTGCCCTGACACAGCAGGCTGAAAAGGTTGAAACTGCTCTTCAAGAAGTGACCACGGAGCTTACCGGCTTAAAACACCATATATCTCAGATGATCTCTGCTTTTTTTGGTAAGTAATATTGCCAGATTCATAACCGAGTTTTCTCTTTCATGTTGCAAACCGTCTCTGATCCGTCTTAATTATTACATAGGTCCTAGGAGCAGTAACTTTGGTCAAGAAATGCTTGTGAAACTCAAGGCCGTATAAATGCTTGTTGAACAGCTATGTACCGGACCTCAGTGCACGTTGGCCACTATCTCCCCAACTAGCCAAACACCCAACCTTCTGAGTGACGTCTTGAAAAAGCTTTCCATTCTGCTTGCTAGGATTGAAGAGATAAAGCGGTCATCTGCAAGAGCCGGTGCCGTGACGGCCTTAAGCCAGGCCAAGGCATGGCAATCAGAGCTAGACCCAACCGAGCTGGCTAATGGGTATCCAAGTTTGAAAGAATATGGAAATCCCTTTGATAAGAAAGACTTTGCTGCTTGTGTGAAGGAGATACCTCCCCTGGCTAGTCTGATTGCTAATGAAACGGATCTTTCACAATACCAGGCGGCTTATGATATGGAAAATCAGAAGATGCCCACGCCGGCTTACAAAGTGATGGACCTGATCCCTCCCATTTGTAAGCATACTTTCGCCCCTGAAGTTGATCCATCCGATCTTATAGATGATGAAGCTGAATTCCAGACCTTGTATGGGCATTGACTGCTCATCACAAAACTTCCAAATGACGGAAGAGGATGAAGAACCAGCGAGGGATGACCCAGAAGCTTAAAGCCATCAAAGCCAAGAAGATTGATCCGCCTGGCGGTTCAAATTTCATATTTACTCTTTTGAAACACTTAATCATTTGGGCTTGCTGAGTTATGTAATAGTCTAGTAAAAAACCATGATCTACCATGCCATTGTGCATGTTTTATTTTGCATGATACTGCTAATCCGCCAGTTGAGGATATGCAACTTATTATATCATCATGTAGATCAATTGTTTGTCCCTTTTTCTTGCACACAAACAAATCATAAGTGCCCTAGCGGTTTACCGCAAGGGCGGGTCATGATGCCCAGTATAAGTCTGTTGGTGACCACAGAAGTTCATAACCAGGGTAGGGGGTAATATCCTAAATATGAGACACAATCAGGGCTGCTTGGCCCGACTTGTAAAAACCCATATGGTAAGAAAAAGAGGTGATACAAATCCAAATAAAAAACCCAAAAAAACATGAGGCTTTCATAGGCCGCCGAGCCAAAATGTCTTCTTCAATGAAACTAGCATGATAGCCACTGGAGTATCCGCGCTTTCTGTGAGCCGGCTCTCACATGACCCAATAGACATTTTAACCTGGATAAGTTCAGGGTCTTTAAAAGATTGACTTATCAAGAGTATGCGGGGTTGGAGTAGCATCATGAAAAATAGGCCAGTTTAACCAAGTTTCAAGGAAGGCGGCTTAACAGCCTGAGCTTCTCCTTGCTTTCCATAAGCCGGCTCTTTCATGACCCAATCAATGTTTTAACCTTGACAAGTTCAGGGTCTCATTTAAGAGATTGTCTTTTTAAGAACAGGGCGGGTCATCCAGGATTAACTGGTCTAAGAGCATCTTTCATACAGGACGGATAACCCGGATTTTTGGTGAATACACCTGGCGTCCAAGCCAATCAAAAGGGTAAATACAGCTATGTTCATTGAATAGGAAGCCCCCAAGTGATATGTTTCTGAGCTGTGCTCAATGGGTATCTATGTTTGAGGTGTGCTATACATCAAACTCTCTTTGGTCCCTGTAATTTTGGGCATCAAGCCTTTTATATGAAATGACAATAAAGACTCAGTTTCGAAGAAATGAAATGACAGAGGCCTTGAATTATCAGGGATGCCGGCTTTATTATTTTATTATAATATATACATCGTCAAAATATGTACATCACAAGAGCCCGGGGAACAAGTATAGTAAGGCCGAAGATGAGCGATATTCCACGGCCGACGTGTCTCCTCCTCCGATGTGCGTGAGTCCTTGTGGTCTCGAACATCGATAAGATAGTATGACCCATTATTAAGATTCTTGCTGACCACAAAAGGCCCTTCCCAAGGTGGGTATAGTTTATGCATATCAGTATGATCACCCTTTTGATGAATTGAACCACCGTCGCTGCGTCACACTTACTAACTGGCTCTGCTTCAACCCACTTTGTAAATTTGTCAACCGCCACCAAAAGGTGGGTCTTTTTATACTTGGACCTTTTGAAAGGCCCAACCATATCAAGCCCTAGGTTGCAAATGGCCAAGCAATTGGAATCATCCTCAATTCTTGAGCGGGCACATGAGCTCGTCGTGAGAACTACTAACAACCATCACATTTTCTGACTAAATCCTCGGCATCAACATGAGCCGTTAGCCAATAAAACCCATGACGGAAAGCCTTGGCTACAAGAGACTTAGAACCGGCATGATGACCACAATATCCTTCATGAATCTCTCGCGGAATCTCATAGCCTTCTTCAGGAGACACACAACGTTGAAACGCCCCTGTGACACTGCGATGATGCAACTCTCCATTGACAATGGTCATTGAGTTAGACCACCGGGTTATTTGTCTGGCCAAAGTTTCATCCTCAGGTAACTAGCCCCGGGTCATATAAGCCAAGTATGAAACTGTCCAATCAGGAATAACATGAAGAGCCGCCACCAGTTGTGCTTCCGGGTCAGGGATAGCTAAATCTTCCTCTGTAGGTAATTTTGCTGAGGGGTTATGCAGAATATCCAAGAAAGTGTTAGGTGGCACTGGCTTATGCTAGGACCCTAACCGGCTCAAAGCATCAGCTGCCTCATTTTTCCTGTGATCCACATGTTCCACATGATAACCTTTGAAATGCCCAGTGATAGCATCAACCTCTCGGCAATAAGCCGCCATGAGTGGATCCTTAGAATCCCAAGTACCAGAAACATGCTAAGCCACTAGATCTGAGTAGCCAAAACACCTCACCCGGCTTAAGTTCAACTCTTTGGCCATCCGAAGACCATGAAGCAAGGCCTCATACTCAGCTGCATTGTTAGTACAACGGAACATGAACCGAAGAACGTAAGAAAATTTATCACCTGGTGGGGAAGTCAAGACAACTCCAGCCCCGAGCCCTCCAACTGCCTAGATCCTTCAAAGTGAATAGTCCAATACATGCTATCCGGCTTCTCCTCAGGCATCTGCAACACTGTCCAATCATTGATAAAATCGACAAGTGCTTGAGATTTAATGGTTGTGCGAGGCATATACTTCAAACCACGAGGTCCAAGTTCAATGGCCCACTTGGCTACCCGACCTGTGGCTTCTCTATTTTGAATAATATCCCCTAGAGGAGCAGAACTAACCATAGTGATGGGATGACCCAGAAAGTACTGCTGAGTTTCCGGCTAGCCATGAACACCCCATATACAAGCTTCTGCCAATGTGGATACCTCTGCTTGGACTCGATAAGCACCTCACTGGTGTAGTAAACCGGCCGCTGAACCGGATGCTCCTTGCCTGATTCGTTCCTTTCTACCACAATTGCTACACTGACGGCCCGACTATTGGTAGCCACATATAACAACAAAGGCTCCTTATTAATGGGAGCAGCAAGAACCGGCGGCTCAGCCAACTGTTTCTTCAAGGCCTCAAACACCGGATCAGCAGCATCACTCCAAACAAAGTGATGTGTCCTCTTCACCATCTGGTACAGAGGGATAGCCTTCTCACCCAACCGGCTTATGAACCGGCTTAAGGCCGCAATACGACCAGCCGAATGTTGAACATCATTGATACACTCCATCTTATCCAAAGAGGTGATAGCCTTGATCTTCCCCGAGTTAGCTTCCATACCCCTTTCCGAAAGCAGAAAACCCAAAAGCTTGCCTGCTGGCACACCAAAGACATACTTGGCTGGGTTAAGCATAATCTTGTATACCCGGAGATTGTTAAAGGTCTCTTTTAAATCATCTATCGGGGTCTCTTTCTTCCTGGACTTCACCACAATATAATCCACATAAGCATGAACATTGCGCCCAATTTGGTTATGGAGGCAATTTTGCACACATCACTGGTAACTCGCCTGGGCACTCTTGAGCTCAAAAGGCATCGATACATAATAGAAGGCTCCAAAGGGAGTAATAAAGGTTGTCTTCTCCTAATCCTTAACTACCATCTTGATATGATGATAATCAGAATAAGCATCCAAAAAACTCAGACGCTCACAACCCGCCGTAGCATCAATAATCTGATCAATAGGGGGAGTGCAAAGTGATTAGCTAGACAAGCCTTGTTTAAGTCTGTAATCCACACACATGCGCCAGGTGCCGTTTTTCTTGAGCACCAGCACCGGGTTAGCCAACCACTCAGGATGAAAAACTTCAATGATGAACCCAGCCGCCAAGAACCGGGCTACCTCGTCTCCAATAGCCTTACGCCTTTCTTCATTGAAACGGCGAAGGAATTGCTTGACTGGTTTAAACTTTGGATCAATATTGAGAGTGTGCTCAGCGAGTTCCCTCAGGACACCTGGCATATCTGAAGGCTTCCATGCAAAGATGTCCTGGTTCTCACGGATGAACTCGATGAGCGAGCTTTCCTATTTCAGATCTAGATTAGCATTGATGCTTAACTACTTGGATGAATCGCCGGGAACAAAGTCAACTAGCTTAGTGTCATCTGCCGACTTAAACTTTAACAAGATGTCATGTTCTGTGGTTGGCTTCTTCAAGGACGTCATATATGTCGGGTCAACATTATCTTTACAAAATTTCAGCTCCTTTGTGGTGCAAACAGACTCAGCATAAAGCAGCATCGCCCTCTTCACACTCCAGGGCTATCTTGCGACTCCCATGCACTGTGATGGTGCCCTTGTGACCCGGCATCTTCAGCTGCAAATAAATATAACAAGGCCTTGCCATGAATTTAGCATAAGCTAGCCGCCCAAACAGAGCATGATAAGGGCTCTTGATCTTAACCACTTCAAAGGTGAATGTCTCAGATCTGGAATCGTACTCATCTCCAAAGGCAACCTCCAAAGATATTTTACCCACCGAATATGCTGATTTACCCGGCACCACACCATGAAAACAGTGTTTGACGGCTTAAGATTTTTGTCTGTCAATCCCATACGATGAAAAGTTTCATAATAAAGGATATTAATGCTGCTACCTCCATCCATGAGTACTTTAGTGAATTTGTATCCTCCAACCTGAGGTGCCACCACCAGCGCCAAGTGACCCGGATTATCAATCCAGGGCGGGTGATCCTCACGGCTCCACAGAATAGGGTGTTCAGACCATCGCAAGTAACGGGGCACTGCCAAATCAATGGTGTTTTCTGCCCTTCTATGGAGCTTCTGATCCCACTTACATAAACTCATGCTGAAGACGTGGTACTGCCCACTATTCAATTGCTTCGGGTTACTTTGATAACCAGACTGCTGCTGATTCCCCTGATTATTCTATTGATTGTAACCGCCCTGATTACCTTGGCCTTGAAAACCGGAATTTGAGCTGCCACCTCCATGACCTGGACCGTGAGAACCGGATCTCGAGCCGCCATTCGGGCCATGGTTATTCTGGAAAAGATGAGAATTCTTGA
Source organism: Triticum urartu (assembly GCF_003073215.2). Lineage (NCBI taxonomy): Eukaryota > Viridiplantae > Streptophyta > Magnoliopsida > Poales > Poaceae > Triticum > Triticum urartu. The sequence continues at coordinate 274,319,304 of NC_053023.1, forward strand.
ACTCCTTCATGATAAAACAATCCTTCCACAAATGTTTAGATGGCCTCCCCTGTGTTCCGTCCCTCGGACACGGCTGATTCATTATTGCCTTGAGGTCGAGTTCTCCCCCTCCAGACTGAGTCGGCATCCCCTTCCGACGCTGGTTATTATTTCATGCACCAGTGCTGGCCACGAAGTCTAAATTTCCATCAGCTCTACGCTTAGCGTTACCACCCTGACAGGCCAGGTTACACTGCTGTCTCTTCATGCCGCTACTCTTCTTTCCCTTGCCCGGATTTTCGTCATCAGACTCGAGGTCCTTGGTACTATCAGAGTCGACATACTTGACAAGGGCTACTAGGAGCTCCCCCATGTCACCACAATGGCGCTTAAGTCGCCCAAGCTTCTATTTAAGAGGGATGAAACAACAATTTTTCTCGAACATTAAAACTGCTGAGCCGACGTTGATATTATCTGACGAGTGTATGATAGTTGAGACCCAGCACAGCTAGTTGGTTGTTGACTCGCCTTCACCTTGGACACAAGACACCAAATCCACGATCAACATAGGCTGCTTGCACGTATCCTTAAAGTTCTGAATACACCGGGCCTTCAGCTCCGCCCACGACCTGATGGAATTGGCGGGCAGTCCCTTCAACCAAGTACAAGCCGGCCCTTCTAACATCATGGTGAAATACTTAGCACACACAGCCTCACTAACATCCAGCATCTCCATGGCCATCTCATAACTTTCAACCCAAGCTTCAGGAGGTTGATCTGCTGTGTAATTAGGCACCTTGCGAGGACGCTTGAAGTCCTTGGGCAAACACTCGTTACGCAGAGCCAACACTAAATAGGGCACACCCAAGGTATTAGAGGTCACGCCTATTTCCACAGAGGTTGTCGGTAAACCGGAGACTATCGGTGAGCCGCTTGCTGAGCCGCCAGCTTGGCCTCCAGACGCGCCCTGCCCTGATCCACCAGAGTTTGGGCATTGGCATCATCACGTGCCGGGTCATGTCCATGGGGCTAGTTACGAACCTGTTTCAGTACTTGAAACCGCTGGTGAGTCAATGTGCCTGCTGTAACTCTGGCTTGGACAAGGGGTTGAGTGAATCCACTCACGACTATAAGAATAAGCCGCTTGCTGCTCCAATGTTGTCTGAAGAAGTTCTTTGGCCCTCTGCATTTCAACTGCCGTCGGAGACTCGCCTTCAACCAGCAGAGCCGCCAATCGTGTTGCTGTGGCAATCATATTGTCCAAAGGGCTGGAATAATGACCTGGTAGCGTCAAAACATGTTGAGGCGGGGTATTGTTCACACATGGAGAGCCCATCACTTGTGGTTGAACCGGCGCTCCACCCCTAGGCGCTTCAGCCGTCCGGTTTACCACTAGCAGGTCACTGGTCCCTGCTCCAGGCATGTTAAAGAGTTTCTTGGCTCACAAACCAGGGGTAGATGACTCCGGTGTCTCCTTCTCATGACCTCATTTGAAGCATTCTGATCCAATGTGTGCCGGAAGGAGTCGGCTTGGATTCGCTGCGCCTGTGCGTCCAAAATGTCTCGTTCTGCAGCCATGCTAGTGTTCTCAGCCACCAAGTCTTCCTTAGCTTGAGCGATCTCATCTCGCAACTTAGCCACTTCCACCTTATGCTGATCTTGGTTGTCCGGGGTTAACTCCACCTCCATCAAGTTGACAGTGCCTCCAACAACTTGGTGAGAACTTGAGCTGGCGGGCATGCAGAGCCACCAGCACCAGCCACTGCCGCGGCCATTGAGCTAGAGGTCATGGCCGTGGCGGTTGATGAACTGAGCACCGGTTGTGTACCAGCCATGAAAACCGCAACTCTGTTTGGCAGCTCGCAGGGGTCCGGAATACTGTCACCATCAAAATAGCCCCCAAGCCGGCCGTCTTGAAGTTGATATAATGAGTTGGTCTCGCATGTGGATGACCCATCATCAGAATAGATGGTCGTCTCACCACCAGATACAGATCCATCCTAAATTTCTGCCCCATGGATAAAACCAACGAAGGCACGCTTCATGGAGGGTTGAACCCAGGCAGGTCGTGCACGCTGAGCCATCTCGATGATGTTGGTGCAGATGTCCGGCTCAGGGCCCGGTTCACTGACCTTGCCAATGAAGACGTGGATTCCGCCGAAGGGGACCCGGTACCCATACTCGATTGAGCCGACCTTAGGGCCCCATCTTGCATCGTCGATGTAGACCTTGCCGCGATGACTCTTGGTCATCCGGCCCACATCGTATCCCTTGATCCCTTTGAAGCTGCCCTTCAAGAACTCGAAACCACCGTGTGCTGGCCCCATAGTGGGTGCCAACTGTCGTGGAATTGTCACGGCAGATGTCCTAGCGAAAGGACTTAGTCGTGGAGCCATCGTAACTAGGTTAGCTTAAATGGGTTAAATGGGACAAAGGACACATGAGTTTATACTGGTTCGGCCCCTTGCTATGAAGGTAAAAGTCTAATCCAGTTGAGGTGGTATTGCTTGCGTTTCGATTACCAGGGAGCGAATACGCTTAACCTAGCTTTCGATCTCTCTTGTTTCTTTCCCTGAACCACTGCCGGGTCGTCCCTTTATATACACAGGTTGACGCCCAACGGCTTACAGAGTCCTGGCCGGCTCATACACAACGTGTCCGGCTCGATGACTAATTACACATGCCTTATACTACAAGTCATACATATATGGCAGTTTACAGATCCCGACCTTAAGCCACCTTTGGGTTTTGGGCCTCTAATAAGCCTGCTTCGCGAACCGCCCTCTTAACGGGCTTTTTCATAATAAGCCACCAGCGGTATAACCCGGCCCCTCCTGGGCGGGTCATACCTAATAGTTATATCCCCAACAAACCCGATATTTTTCTTTTATGTTTTTATGTGTTTATTATACCACCATACTTCTGTGATGATTGTGTTTTAGTGTTTTAGTTAGCGTTTGTGCCTAGTAAGACCTTTGGGCTGATTTGGAATATTGTTGATTTGATTCTGTGAAAAAATAGAAACTTTTACGTCCAGTAGCAGAATTTCTCAAAATCACGGGAGTGACGAAAAATTCTGATTTTTTTACACTTCATTGATATAAAATTTTCCCTTGTTGTCCTAATGTTTCATAATTTTTGGAGTTAGAGAAGTTTGGTTAAAGTCCAAATTACTATAGACTGTTCTGTTATTTGACATATTCTGTTTTCATTGTATTGTTTGCTTATTTTGATGAATCTATGGGTTGTATCGGGGGGTATGAACCATGGTGAAGTTACAATACAGTAGATATAATACAAATGTAAAATTGGAATGAGTTTACAACAATACTTAAAAGTGTTGTGAAGTTTTTAAGTTCTGGTTAAAGTTTCGACGGGCTAAGGAATAAGTAGTGGCAAGAGCCTAAGCTTGGGGATGCCCATGGCACCCCAAGGTAATATTGAAGGACAACCAAGCGTCCAATGTTGGGGATGTGATGCGGAGCATCCTATTGTCATCCCCATGGACCTACCTTCGTCTCCTATGAAACCACATGGACCTATGACAAGGGATCGAGCAAAGGGCTATCGAAACTAAGGTAAACTCGCTCCTATCTGAACTAACACTTCCCACATGTGAGACATGGCTACTACATCAAGCAGAAACTCTATGTGTGATCAGGTACTTAGAGGGAAGCCATGGAGAAACTACACTCAAAAACCAAGACGATGAGGATACCAAGCGCAAGGACCAAGAGAAGAAGTTGCCTGAAGTTGACAGGCACCGGACGACCGGCCCCCGTCGTATGTCCAACCCCTGGAGGCCTCACCAGGAACAAGGCCCAGCCAGGGAATGCTACAGCGGTCGGACGACCAACAAGGACCGGATGTCCGACATCCTCTAGCCACCGGATGACTGGCCTCCTCCGATAATCCGACACCTGTGGATCCGAGCAAAAACACCAGAAGTCTGAGATCAACCGTATGACCGATGCCTTGTACGTCCGACGCCGACCAGAAATCCGACGCCAAGCCACCTGAGCCAAAACGCCGGCGTCCGACAAGTATCGGACGGCCGGACCCTTACGATCCACCGGACATCCGTTAGTTGTCGGACGGCCGACGCCTGTCTGCGCACGGAGACTAGTGCCGAGGCCCATGTACCCTCTCGACCCCCTAGACTATATATACTACTCATCCTCTCTCTTTCTAGGATTAGCATTGGTTTACCTCATACTAGAGATAGGCTTTTCTCATCCATTTGGTTCTCCTCCTTTAAGAGACCGCGACCTCTATGAAGAAGATCCAGTAAGTGGATTCAAGACCCTCACGGGAAGACACTCAAGACCTCCTCATGGAGAATAACTATGCCTCTTGTCTCATCCTTTGTTGCATTTGGATCTTGTATCACTCTTTATATTCATGGATCTAGCACATGTGTTATTTTTCTCGTTGATTTGAGCGTCTTTCCCTCATGTTTCCCTCATGTTCTTCGTAGGATACTGATAGAGGCAAAGGTGTCCCGATGTTTCGATGAGATGGTGGCTATCATTTTCTGTGGGAGTCGACCTTGACGATCCGACTACGAACGTGCGAGACGTCGCGCCTTAGCAATCGCTAAACCAACTTCCGAGGGTTATTGACCACGCCGGAGCACGATCAACCTGACCACGAGGGTCTGTTTCCTGCGAGCAAACAAAGAACAAGCAAGAAACTGAGATTGCAATCGGGATATTGCGAATATAAGATGAAAACTTTATTGATCAAGGTGGGGTTCTGTGACGTCTTGGTCTGGTCGTTGGACACAAACGAAGTACGCGAAGTTGCAGCTATGGCGAACTTTTAATCTAAACAAAACCCAAAGTCTAAACGATGCCCTAAGGGCTGTATATATGGAGGAAGAGGGGGGAATTTCGTGGCCCTTGAGGGTGGGGTCCGAAACCAACCCTAACTCTTGTTTCCCCACACATACGGACTCTAAAAATAGCCTATACTTAAGTATTTCGAAATTACATGGGCCTGGCCCATTAATAAGGTGACGCAGCACCTAGAATAGCCTATGGACGAATATTATGAAGTGGCATCTTGTATATTTCGTCCAAGGCTTCATGCACTCCTTATGGCGGCTTCAAAGTCCTGAAATCATCACTTGTAACTCCGTTCTTGATCCCCTTGCGCATGCCATCAACTCCATGCGTGTTCTTGCTCCAATGTTCATCCTTCTCCAAGCTAGGCCCTTCATTTGTAAGCAAAACAAATGTATCCAATTTAGGCAGCATCATAATCTCATGAACATTAGAATCATTACCAAGAAACGAAAGTACCTGGTAATTTAATTGGCATGCGCGAGCTCTAGTAATTGGTCCAGTATATGTAACAGTAGGGGCTATGGGTGTAACAATGGTATTGATGTCCTCATCAATCCTCCCCTTCTTGAAATGAAGTCGTCCTCGACGGAAGCTCATCTTCCTCACCCAAATAAGGCTTCAAATCCTGTATGTTAAAAGTGTGGGACTAACCCCAAAATCTACAGGTAGCTCAAGTTTATATGCATTATCATTTATTTTCTCTGAAACACTTAAAAGGACCATCAGCACGTGGCATTAGCTTTGATTTGCGACAGATTAGGAAATCTATCTTTACGCAAATGTAACCAAACAAGATCTCCAGGTGCAAACACAACATGTTTTCTACCCTTATCTCCAGCAAGTTTATATTTAGCATTCATACGCTTCAATGTTTTTCCTTAGTTAACTCATGCATTTTTAAAATCAATTCAGACGTTCTTTAGCATCAAAATCTAACCTTCTCCGAAGATGGACGAGGCAACAAATCAATAGGTGCACGAGGTAGGAAACCATACACAATTTCAAAAGGGCACATCTTAGTAGTAGAATGCAATGAACGATTAAGCAAATTCTATGAGGCAAGCATTCTTCCCACATTTTCTTGTTATTCTTCAAACCCTAAGCATAGTAGACAAATGTTCTATTGACTATCAGTTTGTCCATCAGGTTTGGGGTGACAAGTAGTACTAAAAAGCAGCTTTAGTCCCCAACTTAGCCCATAAACATCTCCAAAAGTGGCTAAGAAATTTAGTATCACGATCTGAAACAATAGTATTTGGCACACCATGTAAGCGAATAATTTCACGAAAGAACAAATCAGCAACATTAACAGCATCATCGCTTTTATGACATGGTATAAAGTGTGCCATTTTCGAGAACCTATCCACGACAACAAATATGCTATCCCTCCCCTTCTTTGTTCGAGGTAAACCTAAAACAAAGTCCATAGATATATCCTCCCAAGGAACACTAGGTACAGGCAAAGGCATATATAAACCATGAGGATTGAGTCGTGACTTAGCTCTTTGACATGTAGTGCAGCGAGCAACAAAACGCTCAACATCCCGTCTCATCTTTGGCCAAAAGAAATGTGTAGCAAGTATATCCTCCGTCTTCTTGACGCCAAAGTGTCCCATTAATCCTCCTCCATGCGCCTCCTGCAACAACAAAAGACGAACGGAGCTAGCTGGAATGCATAGCTTGTTAGCACGAAACACAAATCCATCGTTAAGAACGAACTTGTTCCAAGTTCTCCCTTCCTTACAATTCTGCAATACATCTTTAAATTCAGCATCATGAACATATTGATCTTTGGTCTCCAAACCAAATATTTTAAATCAAGTTGTGAAAGCATAGTATAACGACGAGACAAGGCATCAGCAATAACATTTTCTTTACCCTTCTTGTGTTTAATGACATAAGGGAAAGTCTCAATGAATTCAACCCATTTAGCATGTCTACGGTTCAGTTTTGCTTGACTTTTAATGTGTTTCAAAGATTCATGATCAGAATGTATAACAAATTCCTTGGGCCATAAATAATGTTGCCATGTTTCTAAGGTCCGAACAAAATCATATAATTCTTTATCGTAAGTAGAATAGTTCAGACTAGGCCCACTCAATTTTTCAGAAAAGTATGCAACAGGTTTTCCATCTTGTAATAACACACCTCCTAATCCAATTCCACTAGCATCACATTCAAGCTCAAAAGTCTTATTGAAATTAGGAAGTTGGAGTAAAGGAGCATGTGTCAACTTATCTTTCAATACCGTGAAGGCTTCTTCCTGTGCGGTACCCCAAACAAAAGGCACATCCTTCTTTGTAAGCTCGTTGAGAGGCGCTGCGCGCGATCTCCACCGCCGCTCCAGCGATCTATGGCTGGTAGAGCACGTCATCCAGTCACTGAACTCCTCCTCCCCAAGCAGAGCAGCGCGCTCTGGTCGCACATTCGCAATGTCGTACCTGCGAGCCGTCCCGTCAACGAGCGTGCTCCGCCACTCACCGTCAACACTTCATCCTCCTCAGAATGTGTCTCGACGCCCGTGTCATTTCTGCGGCGCTCCTCTCGCGTCGCGTGCTCCTCTCAGTCTCAACCTGTCGTATGACCCGCGTCCGTCTAGGTCTCCCTGTCCGCGTCTGCGCCGGATTTGTCTCAGTGTCTGTCGTTCACTCCTTCGGCTCTCTCTGCTCTGCACGCGTTGAGTCTATGCGACCTGCTTCAATTCCCTACTTCGCGTGACAGTTAACAACATAGCCAGAAAAGATACCTACGGTCGGTGCAAAAGGTGCACTTTCCAAGGTTACCAAACAAACGTGGCATCACGTAGAGCAATAAAAATAGAACGTAAATTTTCCAAATGTTCCTCAAAGATTTATTATAAATCAATATGTCATCAAAGTAAACTACCACAAATCGTCCAATGAAAGCACGTAAAACTTCGTTCATTAACCTCATGAAAGTACTAGGTGCATTAGTTAACCCAAAAGGCATGACTAACCACTCATATAATCCAAACTTAGTTTTAAATGCTGTTTTCCATTCATCTCCCAATTTCATACGAATTTGATGGTATCCACTACGCAAATCAACTTTGGAGAATATTGTAGAGCCACTCAATTCATCAAGCATATCATCTAACCTAGGAATAGGATGACGATAACGAATAGTAATATTATTAATGCCTCTACAATCAACGCACATATGCGACGTACCATCCTTTTTCGGCACTAAAATGATAGGAACAGCACAAGGACTAAGGGATTCGCGTATATAACCTTTGTCGAGCAGTTCTTGTACTTGACGCATAATCTCCTTCGTCTCCTCTGGATTGGTACGTTATGGTGCACGGTTGGGTAGTGAAGCACCGGGAATTAAGTCAATTTGATGCTCAATCCCTCGAATAGGTGGTAATCCCGGTGGCACGTCTTGTGGAAAGATGTCAGCGAACTCCTGCAAAATGTTAGTGACAGCAGGGGGCAAAGAGGAAGGCACGTCCTCGAATGAAAATAATGCCTCTTTGCACACAAAAGCATAGCAAACAGATTTGCTAAAATCTAGCTCATCAATATCAGATTTGGTGGCAAGTAAACATGCACTTTTCAATTTAATTTCAGAAACAACATTAGATGGTTTATTATTAGGCTTCATTTAGTGCTCAAATTCTTTTGCCACAATCTGATTTTCACTCTTATTTTTCTCCTGTTTTGCTTTATTATCTCTATTAATATCATCTTTCAAAATGGAATCAGGAGTCATAGGAAGCAAAGTAATATTTTTATCGTTATGAACAAGAGTATACTGATTGTTTCTACCATGGTGTACAGAATTTTTATCAAATTGCCATGGTCTACCAAATAATAAGGAACATGCTTGCATAGGTACCACATCACAATCAACATAATCAGCATATGTAGAGATACTAAAATGCACACGAACAGTACGTGTTACCTTAACCTTGCTGCTGTTGTTGAACCATTGGATGTAGTAAGGATGTGGATGTGGTCTTGTGGTGAGAGATAGCTTCTCCACCATCTCCATGCTAGCCAAGTTATTGCAGCTCCCTCCATCTATGATCACGTGAACAGAACATTCCTTCACAACTCCCTTTGTATGGAACAAATTATGCCTCTGATTTTGCTCAGCTTGTGTAACCTGCACACTCAAAACACGTTGAGCAACTAAACATTCATACCTGTCAGCATCTTCAGGAGCCATGTATTGCGTCTCATGATCAGAATCGTCTCAACCGTGTTCTTCACATGTAATAAGAGCCAAAGTCTCCTCATCATAGTCACTAGCGGATTCATACCCACCATCCTCAGTAACAATCATCACACGCTTAGATGGGCATTCTCTCGCATAATGACCTCCACCCTTGCAACGTCGACAAATAATATCATGTGTTTGCCCTGTTGATGCCATGGATGAAGAAGAGCTCTTTGCAGGCCCAGAAGGTGTGCTCTTGGCAGATAGCGGTGATTGTGCCTGCTTTATTGTATCACGGTTGGAGGTGGCAGCCGACGGAGGCGCCGGTGTAGCAGAACGTGTCGAATTAGATGATGCACGTGGTGTCCATGATGAAGGTCGACCTGCAGAAAAGTTAGTCCGCGCCAATGCCTGTCGATCCTGCACTTCACGTTCAGCTTTACAAGCAAGATGGAATAAACGAGTGATATTAGTATACTCCTTATACTCTAGGATCGTCTGAATCTCTCTATTTAATCCACCCATAAAACGTGCAAGCATAGCTTCATTCTCCTCAACAATACCACATCTAATCATGCCAGTTTGTAATTCCTGATAATATTCTTCTACAGAATTTTTCCCCTGTCTTAAGCGCTGCAATTTTTGAAGTAATTCACGTTGATAATATGGTGGAACCCAACGAGTACGCATAGCAGTTTTCAAAGCAGCCCAAGTAGCCGGAATAGGATATAATCTACAATGCTCAGACCACCAAACACATGCAAAACTAGTGAAAGCACAAACAGCAGCAGGAACACGTCTCTCCTCGGGATATTGTAAACATGTAAATCGTTGTTCAGTTTCTAACTCCCAAGTAAGATATATATCAGGAACATATCTACCCTCAAATATTGGAATATTCAATTTTAGTTTAGGGAGATGGTCATGATCTCGTACCTGTGGGTGAGCCCTACCATTGCCATTATTTGCATGTGGACGACCTGGTGGTTGCTGTGCCAGTGGTGGCGCGTAGTTTTGATTTTGATCAACCTCATCCTCATAATCTCCCACATAATCATCCTCCTCCACATCAGCAGTAGGAGCCACAGAAGTATCAACAGCAGCACCAGCAGTTTGGCCCGACTGAAGAGGGACACGGCTCGCTCGACGGAGGGTTGTTTCCCGACGTGGAGGTAGCCGATGTTGTTGCTGTTGTTGCAGAGGTGCGGCAGGAGCAGCCGGTGGTGGTGGTGGAAAATGCGAAAGCAATTCAGCAAACTTGTTATCGAGCTTTGTTTCAAACGTCTTCTCCATGCCATCTATCTTCTCCATGGCCTCTTCAAATCTGTTTAGCACATCTTGCACCTGTCCAATCATCATTTGCTGAAATGTATCATGAAGCTCCTTGTTCGTCAAGTTCTCCCAGTCAGTCTCGTCGGCTTGTGATCCTGGCATGGTTAGCAGCAATAGAAACACACAAGAATATGATCCTACAGACTACTAACAAGTGGTGGTGGTGGCGGGTGTCACAAATCCGTCAAGCAAATCTCAAATTCTTACCAGTTCTTACCCAGCAGCAGGCGGTGATCGGCAACCATTGTAGTCAAAACTCTCAAAAGCTTGGATAGAGCGATTGCCAGGGAGAGTCAAACGCACGACGTAGATGTATGTGGAGCTGGGAAGGCTTATAGTATGGTAGCAAAAAGGGTCAGCAATAATCAATTCAGAGATGCAAAGTTGAATAAACGCTCAACGACGGTACTGTGCTGGTCCTAGGCTAGACCGTGCTAGAGACGCGATCCTAGAACACTAACAAAATCACGGCGCTGCCACGTAAATAAGGGAAAAGCACACTCTGGAACTCTTTTTTTTCGCTCTTTTTTTGCGCTCTTTTTTTTGCGCTCCTCTTTTTTTTGCGAAAAATCACTATAATGGCGAGTGTCTCAAAACTCTTCCCTCGTCAAACTGATAGGATGGGCACGAAATTTTTTTTCACTTTTTTTTCGGAAATCAGGGCAGCGACGACGAAAAAGTGCGACAAAAAATCACTATGATGGCACGTGGCTCAAAAGACTCAGAAAAGCCTAAAAATAGGATAGGGAAAAAAAATTGCCCGTGAAAATTTTGGCCTAAAAACTGCCCGGGGGTCTCCAGACTTTTTTTTCCGAGACCTACGCAGGCAAGGAAACACGAATCGGAATTTAGATTGATCTCAAGAACAAACCTAATATGAGAAGAACTCGGATTGGTGGTGGATATATGGTTGTGGTATATGGCAGCGGTGGTGGTATATGGTAGCGGTGGTGGTATATGGATACAGATTGGTGGTGGTATATGGATACGGATTGGTGGTGGTATATGGATATGGATTCAGAGCGGTGGCGGATAAGCAAAAGTGGTAGATGGGCGATGATGATGGTGCGGCGGCGGCGTGACAACTTATGACCAGAACTCGAAACTCTAAAAGACTAGACTCTAAGACCAGCAACTTGACACGACGATGCAACCGCAAATTCAACAAAGCAAAAACCCTAAAAAGATTATGCAAAGGCTCAGATTGGTTCGGATATGATGAACTAACCCTAATTTTTTTTGTGTGGCTTTTTCGTGGACTGTAGGTATGAAGAACAGACTCGATCTAATCTACGAAAAACTGTAAAATCTCACCGAGCAACCTGGAAATCTGATACCACTTGATAGAGGCAAAGGTGTCCCGATGTTTCGATGAGATGGTGGCTATCGTTTTCTGTGGGAGTCGACCTTGACGATCCGACTACGAACGTGCGAGACGTCGCGCCTTAGCAATCGCTAAACCAACTTCCGAGGGGTTATTGACCACCGACCACGACCGAGCACGAAGACGCCTTGACGATCCGACTACGAACGTGCGAGACGTCGCGCCTTAGCAACCAACTTCCGAGGGTTATTGACCACGCCGGAGCACGATCAACCTGACCACGAGGGTCTGTTTCCTGCGAGCAAACGAAGAACAAGCAAGAAACTGAGATTGCAATCGGGATATTGCGAATATAAGATGAAAGCTTTATTGATCAAGGTGGGGTTCTGTGACGTCTTGGTCTGGTCGTTGGACACAAACGAAGTACGCGAAGTTGCAGCTATGGCGAACTTTTAATCTAAAACAAAACCCAAAGTCTAAACGACGCCCTAAGGGCTGTATATATGGAGGAAGAGGGGGAATTTCGTGGCCCTTGAGGGTGGGGTCCGAAACCAACCCTAACTCTTGTTTCCCCACACATACGGACTCTAAAAATAGCCTATACTTAAGTATTTCGAAATTACATGGGCCTGGCCCATTAATAAGGTGACGCAGCACCTAGAATAGCCTATGGACGAATATTATGAAGTGGCATCTTGTATATTTCGTCCAAGGCTTCATGCACTCCTTATGGCGGCTTCAAAGTCCTGAAATCATCACTTGTAACTCCGTTCTTGATCCCCTTGCGCATGCCATCAACTCCATGCGTGTTCTTGCTCCAATGTTCATCCTTCTCCAAGCTAGGCCCTTCATTTGTAAGCAAAACAAATGTATCCAATTTAGGCAGCATCATAATCTCATGAACATTAGAATCATTACCAAGAAACGAAAGTACCTGGTAATTTAATTGGCATGCGCGAGCTCTAGTAATTGGTCCAGTATATGTAACAGTAGGGGCTGTGGGTGTAACAATGGTATTGATGTCCTCATCAGATACCCTCCAACTCGTGAAAGATCGGCCTTAGGGTATCCACCCTACATCATCTTGGTATCATGAGCTTTGGTTGATCATGAATTTCGAGCGCCTAAACTTCTTTTCTAGCCTTGTTTTCTTGATTTTGTCCTAATTTCGAAAATCCCCACCAAAAATAGCCCCATTTTTTGGTGATTTCTTGGTGTGATGAAGTTTTGTTGGATTTGATCCATTGATTTGGTGTGTTGCAGGTAGATCTAGCTTTCTCCCATCTTTTTCCCCTTTTCGATCCACAAATTTGTTCAATTTTTCCCCTCCACCACGAACCCTAGAGTTCATGTCGTGCCCGAAATCGCCCAGGCACCGGTTGTCCGACAGATACCGGACATCCGACGACCACTGGTCGTCTGACCCAGACCAGACGTCCTACGAACCCTGATGAAACTGAACTTTGTTCAGTCCCACCGATCCATTTCCACTTCCGCATACGCACTCCCACAACACAACACTTTCCACTCCACCTATCTAATACCCAAACATTGAAACTCCACAAACCACCACCATTTTCCTCAACCACAACCACCATCGCTTACCCGCTACCTAGTACGACAATTTTGACACGCTTTGTTTTGCGAATTTGAGTTGTGGTTCCTGTTTCCTATCATGTTTCGGCTACGTAGGGATGGTTCGACTTCGACATCACCACTGCTCATCTTCGCCCCAGACTCGTTATTGACAATGACCATGTATCCATTTTGATACTCTCAACCGTACGCAAGGACGGTAACTTCGACAACACCTTTTTGTACTCCTTGCCATTGCATTGATAACTCATAGCCCAATTTGTTACCTTTCCTATCGAGACTAGCAATTGAGTATTGCCGGCAATGTTGCTTGTCAACATTAGTGATCATAGTTCCCATTGCATACATACCATATTATCTTGGTACAAGCATCTTGATATCATCTCTTTTGTCACAAGGTTGTCATCGCATATACACAATTGCTATCTTGGTTCGTGAAGTTTGTGTAAGAGGCCAACAAAAGATCTCAAAGAGAAAGAGCAAAGAAGCTTTTAAGCAAAAGGGAAAGATAATTAAAGAGCTTTTAAGCAAGAACCATAGCATCATACTACATTAAGATCGTCATACTTGATCATCTTAGATCATTCATCGGAACACCATACATATAGCATACTTGGGAAATAAGTCATTGCATTTTGCTTGGTAGGTTGTGCACAAGTATCACATCCGCCTATTGTGCAATAGTGCTAGCGTCTATCTCGTGTTGTGTGATATATCCATTTTGCATCAGGCTTTTATATTGATATTTATTACATTATGGGTTGTTATTACACATTATATCACAATACTTATGCCTTTTTCTCTTATTTTATAATGTTTACATGAAGAGGCAGAATGCCGACAGCTAGAATTCTACACTAGAAAAGGAGAAAATATTAGAGACCTATTCTGCACAACTCCAAAAGTCCTAAAACTTCACGGAGAATTATTTTTGAATATATATAAAATATTGGGCAAATAAAGCACCAGAGAGGGGCCACATGCCATCCACAAGGGTGGGGGGCGCGCCCTACCCCCTTGGGCGCGCCCCCTGCCTTGTGGGCTCCTTGGCAGGCCCCTGATGCCCATCTTCTTCTATATGGTGTGTTTTGACCTGGAAAAAATAAGAGGGAAGCTTTTGGGACGAAGCGCCGCCATCTCGAGGCAGAACCTGGGCAGAACCAATCTAGGGCTCTGGTGGAGCTGTTCTGCCGGGGAAACTTCCCCCTGGGAGGGGGAAATCAAAGCCATCATCATCACCAATGACCCTATCATCAAGAGGGGGTCAATATCCATCAACATCTTCACCAGCACCATCTCCTCTCAAACCCTTGTTCATCTCTTGTATCTAATCTTTGTCTCAAAACCTCAGATTGCTACATGTGGGTTGCTAGTAGTGTTGATTACTCCTTCTAGCTGATGCTAGTTGGTTTATTCGGTGGAAGATCATATGTTCGGATACTTAATGATACTTAATACTCCTCTGATTATGAACATGAATATGCTGTGCGAGTAGTTACGTTTGTTCTTGAGGACATGGGAGAAGTCTTCTTATAAGTAATCATGTGAATTTGGTATTTTTGGATATTTTGATGAGATGTATGTTGTGTTTCCTCTGGTAGTGTTATGTGAATGTCCACTACATGAAACTTCACCATGATTTGGTCCTAGGGGTAGGCATTGGGATGTAATAAGTAGATGATGGGTTGCTAGAGTGAGAGAAGCTTAAACCCTAGTTTATGCATTGATTCATAAGGGGTTGATTAGGATCCATATGTTTCATGCTATGGTTAGGTTTATCTTAATTCTTCTTTCGTAGTTGAGGATGCTTGCGAGAGGGCCTAATTAGAAGTGGGAGGCTTGTCCAACAAAGGGAGACACCCAAGCACCGGTCCACCCACATATCGAATTATCAAAGTAACAAACGCGAATCATATGAGGATGATGAAAACTAGCTTAACAACAATTCCCATCTGTCCTCGGGAGCGCTTTGCTTTATATAAGAGTACATCCAGGCTAGACCTTTGCTACAAAAAGGATTGGGCCACCTTGCTGCACTTTATTTAATTTTGTTACTTGTTACCCATTACGAATTATCTTATCACACAACTATCTGTTACCGATAATTTCAATGCTTGTAGAGAATACCTTACTGAAAACCGATTTTCATTTCCTTCTGCTCCTCATTGGGTTCGACACTCTTACTTGTGGGTCATCAAGACTCTTTACTGACGCCGTTGCCGGGGAGTGAAGCGCCTTTGGTAAGGCAACATTTATATAGTGTGCTGAGATTTACTGTCACTTGTTACTATGGAAAATAATCCTTTGAGGGGCTTGTTAGGGGTATCTTCACCTCGACCGGAAGAGAAAATAATTTCTCCTCAACCTACTGCACCTACTGAAAATATTTATTATGAAATTACTTCGGGTATGATAGGGAAACTGGTAGCTAACCCTTATGCAGGCGATGGAACATTAGATCCCGATATGCACCTAATCTATGTGGATGAAGTTTGTCGATTATTTAAGCGTGGAGGTTTGCCCGAGGATGTTGTCAAGAAGAAGGTCTTCCCTTTATCTTTCAAGGGAAATGCATTGACATGGTAAAGGCTATGAGATGATATTGGATCATGGAACTACAACTGATTGAAATTGGAATATCATCAGAAGTTTTATCCTATGCATCTGGTTCATCGTGATCGGAATTATATATATAATTTTTGGCCTTGTGAAGGAGAAAGTATCGCTCAAGCTTGGGGGAGGCTTAAGTCAATGTTATATTCATGCCACAATCATGAGCTCTCAAGAGAAATTATGATTCAAAACTTTTATGCTCATCTTTCTCGTAATGATCAATCCATGCTCGATATTTCTTGTACTGTTTCTTTTATGAAGCAAGATATTGAATTCAAATTGGATTTATTGGAAATAATTAAAGGGAACTCTGAAGATTGGGAACTCGACGAAGGTAATGAGTCAGGTATAAACCTTAAGTTTGATTGTGTTAAACCTTTTATGGATACTAATGCTTTTCATGATTTCAGAACCAAATATGGACTTGACTCTGAGATAGTAGCTTCTTTTTGTGAATCCTTTGCTACTCATGTTGATCTCCCTAAGGAGAAGTGGTTTAAATATCATCCTCCTAGTGAAGTGAAAGTAGTAGAACCTATTAAATTTGATGAAGATACTATACTTATAATGTTGATCCTATTTGTTCCTACTACTTATATTGAGGAACCACCTTTTCTTGTTAAAGGATCGATAAAGCTTCAACTGTGATTCGTAAGAGTTATACTAGAACAACTACACCCCATGAACAAATTAAAGTTGAACGTAGTATTGCTATGGTTAAAGATCTCTTGGTTGATAATATTGATGGGCATGTTATTTATTTCAGTGATGAAGCTACTAGGATTGCTAAACCTGATAATAAAGATAAACGTAGACATGTTGTTGGCATGCCTGTTGTTTTTGTTAAAATAGGATATCATTGTTATCATGGGTTAGGTGATGGGGGTGCTAGTGTGAGTGCAATTCCTTTTTCCTTATATAAAGAAATTATGAATGATATTGCACCTGCTGAGGTAGAAGATACTGATGTTACTATTGAGCTTGCCAATAGAGATACGATATCATCAATTGGGATTGTGAGTGATGTTGAAGTCTTGTGTGGGAAAAAATATCCTACTAATTTTCTTGTTCTTGCTTCCCCACAAGATGATTTTTGTACCATTATATTTGGCAGACCTTTCTTGAATACTATTAATGCTATGATAGACTGCAAGAAAGTTATTGTTAGTGTTGGTTTAGGGGATATGTCTGATGATTTTAATTTCTCTAAATTTCGTAGCCAACCCCATGATAAAGAATTGCCTAGTAAGGATGAAATTATTGGTCTTGCTTCTATTGCCGTGCCTCCTATTGATCCTTTAGAACAATATTTGCTAGACCATGAAAATGATATGTTTATGAATGAAAGAAAGGAATTAGATGAAATATTCTTTAATCAAGGGCCTATTTTGAAACACAATTGGCCTATCGAAATCTTTTGGGATCCTCCTCCACCCAAGGGTGATCTCATGTTTGAGTTTAAACAATTACCCAATACTTTGAAATACGCTTATCTTTATGAAAAGAAGATATATCCTGTTATTAGTAGTGCTAACCTTTCAGAGCATGAAGAAAAGAAATTATTGAAAACTCTGAAGAAGCACCGTGCTGCCATCTTAAGGGCATTAATCCCACTCTATGTCAGCACAAAATTAATTTGGAGCCTGATGCTAAACCAGTTGTTGATCACCAACAACGGTTAAATCCCAAGATGAAGGACGTGGTAAGAAATGAAATATTAAAGCTTCTAGAGGTGGGTATAATTTATCCTATTGCTGATAGTAGATGGGTAAGTCTTGTTCATTGTGTCCCTAAGAAGGCAGGTATTACTGTTGTTCGTAATGACAAGAATGAATTGATTCCACAAAGAATTTTCTATTTTTTCCCAAATACCTATGTCAAAACATGATTAGGAAAAGACCACTTTTACTTGCCCTTTCGGTACTTTCGCTTAGAGATGTATGCCTTTTGGTTTATGCAATACACCTACTGCTTTTCAAAGATGTATGACTGCTATATTCTCTAAATTTACAATTCTGGCAGCTGGAAATCCGGACCTGGAAAAGCTACGTCAGGCCACCTATTGTGCAGAACTCCAAACATGCTGAAACTTCACAAAGATTTTTTGTCAAATATAGGAAGAATATTGGGGAAAACAACTACCAGAGGGGGCCCACCAGGTGGGCACAACCCACCTAGGTACGCTAGGGAG
Source organism: Triticum urartu (assembly GCF_003073215.2). Taxonomy (NCBI): domain Eukaryota; kingdom Viridiplantae; phylum Streptophyta; class Magnoliopsida; order Poales; family Poaceae; genus Triticum; species Triticum urartu. The sequence goes on from NC_053023.1 coordinate 274,337,371, forward strand.
CCCAGGCGTGCCCTGGTGGGTTGTGCTCACCTCGGCCCGCCTCCAGTGCCCATCTTCTGGTATATAAGTCATTTTTACCTATAAAAACATAAGGAGAGGACTTTCGGGATGGAGCGCCGCCGTCTCGATGCGGAACTTGGGTAGGAGCACTTTTGCCCTCCGGCGGAGCGATTCCATCAGGGGAACTTCCCTCTCGGAGGGGGGGAATCATCGTCATCATCATCCCCAACAACTCTCCCATCTTGGGGAGGGAAATGTCCATCAACATCTTCAACAGCACCATCTCATCTCAAACCCTTGGTCATATCTTGTGTTCAATCTTGTTACCAGAGCTATGGGTTGGTGCTTGTGGGTGACTAGTAGTGTTGATTAGATCTTGTAGTTGATTACTATGGTTTATTTCATGGAAGATTAGATGTTCAGATCCAATATGCTATTTAATACCCCTCTGATCTTGAGCATGATTATTGTTTTTGAGTAGTTACTTTTGTTCTTGAGGTCATGGGAGAAATCATGTTTCAAGTAATCATGTGAACTTGATATGTGTTCGATATTTTGATAGTATGTATGTTGTGATTCCCTTAGTGGTGTCATGTGAACGTCAACTACATGACACGTCACCATATTTGGACCTAAGGGAATGCATTGTGGAGTAGCAATTAGATGATGGGTGGCGAGAGTGACAGAAGCTTAAACCCCCGTTTATGCGCTACTCCGTATGGGACCGATTGTATCCAAAAAGTTTAATGCTATGGTTAGAATTTATTGTTAATACTTTTATCCTAGTTGCGGATGCTTGAGGGAGGGTTAATCATAAGTAGGAGGTATGTTCAAGTAAGAACAGCACCTAAGCACCGGTCCACCCACATATCAAATTGTCAAAGTACCAAACACGAATTAAACCAACATGATGAAAGTGACTAGATGAAAATCCCGTGTACCCTCAAGAACGCTTTGCTTATCATAAGAAACTGTTTTGGCCTGTCCTTTGCCTCAAAAGGATTGGGTACCTTGATGCACTTTTGTTACTACTATCGTTGCTTGCTTGTTACAAATTACCTTGCTATCAAACTACTCTGCTACTTACAAATTCAACACTTGCAGACATTACCTTGCTAAAAACCACTTGTCATTTCCTTCTGCTCCTCGTTGGGTTCGACACTCTTACTAATCAAAAAGAGCTACAATTGATCCCATATACTTGTGGGTCATCAAGGCTATTTTTTGGCGCCATTACGGGGGAGTGAAGCGCCTTTGGTAAGTGGAATTTGGTAAGGAAACATTTATATAGTGTGCTGAAATTTATTGTCACTTATTACTATGGAAAACAATCCTTTGAGGGGTTTGTTTGAGGTATCTTCACCTCGACCGGAACCACAATTAGCTACCCCTCAACCTATTGCACCTATTGAACATCCTGATAGAACAACTGCTAGCTAATCCTTATGCAGGAGATGGAGCCGAACATCCTGATATGCACTTGATATATGTAGAACAAATTTGTTGATTGTTCAAGCTTGTAGGTTTACCCGGAGATGAAGTTATGAAAAAGGTTTTCCCTTTATCTATGAAGGTAAAAGCATTGGCATGGTATAGGGTATGCGATGATATTGGATCTTGGAATTGGAATCGATTGAAATTGTAGTTCCACCAAAAAATTATCCTATGCATCTAGTTCATCGTGATCGGAATTATATATATAATTTTTGGCATTGTGAAGGAAGAAGTATCACTCTAGCTTGGGGGAGGCTTAAGTAAATGTTACATTCATGCCCCAATCATAAGCTCTCAAGAGAAATTATTTTCCAGAATTTTTATGCTCGGCTTTCTCGTAATGATCAAACCATGCTCGATACCTCTTGTGCTGGTTCTTTTATGAAGAAGACTATTGAATTCCGGTGGGATCTTTTGGAAAGAATTAAATGCAACTCTGGAGATTGGGAACTCAACAAAGGTAAAGAGTCAGGTATTAAACTGAAGGATGATTGTGTTAAATCTTTTATGGATATTGATGCTTTCCAAAAGTTTAGCACTAAATATGGACTTGACTCTGAGATAGTAGCCTCCTTTTGTGAATCATTTGCTACTCATGTTTATCTCCCTAAAGAGAAGTGTTTTAAATATTACCCACCTATTAAAGAAGAAATCAAAGAACCGGTACCAGTTAAAGAAGAAACTATACTTTATAATGTTGATCCTGTTGTTACTTCTGCTTATATTGAGAAACCACCTTTCCCTGTTAGGATAAAGGAACATGCTAAAGTTTCAATTGTGGTCAACAAAAGCTATATTAGAACACCTAAACCTGATGGACAAATTAAAGTGGAACCTAGTATTGCTATTGTTAAAGATCTCTTGGAAGAAAGTGTAGATGGGCATGTTATGTACTTCTATGAAGAAGCTGCTAGAATTTCCAAACCTGATAAAAGGATAAACTTAGACCTGTTGCTAGCATGCCCATTGTCTCAGTTAAAATAGGAGATCACTATTATCATGGTTTATGTGACATAGGTGCTAGTGTGAGTGCTATTTCTTACACCTTATATCAAGAAATTATGAATGACATAACACCCGCAGATTGCGATTGTTAATAGAGACACTATATCACCAATTGGGATTGTTAGATATGTTGAAGTCTTTTATGGGAAAATAAAATACCCTACTGATTTCCTTGTTCTTGGTTCCCCACAAGATGACTTTTGTCCCATTATCTTTGGTAGACCTTTCTTGAACACTGTTAAAGCTAAAATAGACTGTGAGAAACAAACTATTGGTGTTAGTTTTGGTGATGAATCTCACGAGTTTAATTTTTCCAAGTTTAGTAGAAAGCTTCATGACAAGGAATTGCCTAGTAAAGATGAATTAATTGGTCTTGCTTCTATTGCTGTGCCTCCTACTTGATTCACTAGAACAATATTTGCTAGACCATGAAAATGATTTACATATGCATGAAAGAAATGAAATAGATAAGATTTTCTTTGAACAACGTCCTCTGCTTAAACACAATTTTCCTATTGAAACTCTAGGAGGTCCTCCTCCACCTAAAGGTGATCCTGTGTTTGAATTAAAACAATTGGCAGACACTTTGAAATATCCTTATCTCAATGAAAAGAAGATATATCCTGTTATTATCAGTGCTAACCTTTCAGAACATGAAGAAGAAAGATTACTGAAAGTTCTAAGGAAGCACCGAGCTGCGATTGGATATACTCTTGATGATTTAAAGGGCATTAGTCCCACTATATGTTAGCACAAAATTAATATGGAACCTAATGCTAAACCCGTTGTTTATCACCAACGTCGGCTAGATCCAAAAATGAAGGAAGTGGTAAGAACGGAAATCTTAAAACTTCTGGAAGCAGCTATAATCTATCCTATAGTTGATAGTAGATGGGTAAGTCATGTTCATTGTGTCCCTAAGAAAGGAGGTATAACTGTTGTTCCTAATGATAGGAATGAACTTATTCCACAAAGAATTGTTACAGGCTATAGAATGGTAATTGATTTTAGAAAATTAAACAAAGCAACTAGAAAAGATCACTACCCTCTGCCTTTTATTGATCAAATGCTTGAAAGATTATCTAAGCACACACATTTTTGATTCCTTGATGGATATTCTGGTTTTTCACAAATACCTGTTTCTCAACCTGATCAAGAAAAGACAAATTTTACTTGTCCCATTGGAACCTATGCTGATAGAGGTATGCCTTTCTATTTACGTAATGCACCTGCTACCTTTGAAAGATATATGACTGCTATATTCTTTGACTTTTGTGACAAGATTGTTGAAGTTTTCATGGATGATTTCTCTGTTTGTGGGAAGTCTTTTGATGATTGTTTAATCAATCTTGATCGAGTTTTGCAGAGATGTGAACAAACAAATCTTGTCTTGAATTGGGAGAAGTGCCACATTATGGTTAATGAAGGCATTGTCTTGGGTCATAAAATTTCTGAAAGAGGTATTGAAGTGGATAAAGCAAAGGTTGATGCAATTGAGAAAATGCCATGTCCTAAAGATGTAAAAGGTATTTGTAGTTTCTTAGGTCATGTTGTGTAACATCCCAATTTTCCAATTTGGATGTTATACATAGGTCATCATATGCATATCATATTTTATCTGCATTTTGGTTGTATCCTAGAAATCCTAAGCAACTCAAGAACCCAAGGAGAGAGTTGGGGATTTTCATTTATTTTCATATTTGAATATTTCTCAAATTCGAAAAGAGATTCAATTTGGTTTTAATATTTTTCTCTCCAAATATTTCTAACAAAAAAATAAAAGAGATAAGCTAATATGACTTCTTCAAAAAGACAGGAATATTGGAGGTAAAATTTTAAAATCAAATATATAATTTATTTGGATTTTATTTGCTATTTTATTTGAATTACAAAACATGCATTTTTGAAAATTGCATTATTAGGCCAGAAAAATGTTCACTTTGTTCTAAATATTTTATTTAGACGGTGAAAATAGTTTTTGGCATTTTTGTTTTTTAATATTTTATTAGGATTTTTCTTCGGTGGAATTGGTTTAAAAAAATCTTTTCCCGCCCGACTGAGCCGAAGCCCAGCCGAGCAGGCCGGCCCACGCGCGCGCCACCTCCGCCCGTGTCCTCCTCGCGCACGGCAGCCGCCACCGCCGGAGCTCGGGAGAGTCCGAGCGGACTCCCCTCGCGCCACCCCTTCCCCAAGTCAGCCGAGCCCCCCCTCTTTAAATAGTCGTCGTCCTGCCTCCTCTCCTCCACCCCGCCGCCCGCAGCCACCGCCGCCGCCGGAGCCGCCTGCCTCGCCAGAATCCCGCCTCACCGCCGGACCTCGCCGTCATCGTGAACCGGTAGAAAAACCGCCCCAGTTCATTTTGATTTATTTTGGTTTTCGATGTACATTGGTTTTTATATTAGGGTTAGGGTTTTCTCGGATTTAGTTAACGAACGTTCACTTGAATGTCTTTGTTAGCGAATGCGTTCGCCCGTTCATCCCTGATAGTGAATGTTCGTTTGTTAGTCTTTTCTTTTTTATTTTATTTTTGGCCAGGGACCTATACACGATTATTTTTATCATAGATTAGCCCCTGATCTTCAAACTCTCGCAACTTTTTAATAGTTCGTCCGAATCCAGTAAAACTAGCGCCAAAATCTTCGTCTCAAACCCCTATTTCCATTTAATCAAGTTGAACATGATTTTGACAATTTAAAATTTGGTTCTAAGGAGATTTGTTTTCAAACTTCTTTTGATCGTAGTTTGAGTTTCGTAGCTCCGATCCAATTGATTCTTTTTGCAAATCGAAGCACTGCAGTTGAACTTTCAGTTTGGATCTTTTTATTTGAGTTTTACCCTTGCATCTATGCTTGAGTGCTTATGTATGCTATTATTTGTTTGCGATAGAGTTTCCGGAGTGCGAAGTGTGCTACTACGAGTGCGAAGTGCGCATCTATGCTCGGGTTTTTCAGATCGTCAGCCAAGCAAGTAACACTTTGATCATACTCCTTTATTACCCAGTTTTTATGCATTAGTTTCAACCCTCAGACATTGCATGAGTAGGATCTGATTAACATGTGGGTATTGGGAAGTAGTTGACGAGGTAGAACCTATTGTCCTTTATGCAAACCTTGGGAGTTACTTCAACGTTATGCTTATACTGCTATGCTATGCTTGTAGACGTGGTTTGGTTGAGTGTATCCATGACAAATGAGAGAGTTGTTAAATAATGGTTAACTTAAGGTGGCTACTTTAATACACATCTGGGTGGATTGGTTGAGGCACCCTGGAGCACCCAGTGGTTGTCTGGGCACCTGGAGCAATCCAGCGCTGTCCTGGGATGTCTCGGAGTACCTGTGTTATCATCTTATGGTTCGCCACACAGGCTCAAAGGGATCATCAGATTATTCATGCTAGAAACTTCCGTGTGCAGTCACAAGCCATTATGGGCTCTAGCATAGTTGAGTAAGTCGTGGGAAACCTTTTCATGATGGGCTAGCAGATGTAGGGGATTGTAGGTGTACCGGCCTATCTATCGGTTAAGGGGACCTCTTCCGAAAGACTGTGTCTCGGTCATTTGTTTCTCAAACATCATGCAGTGCGAGAAATATAACGGAGGAGATCGAGTCTTGTGGGGAAAAGTGCGCAAACCTCTGCAGAGTGTACAAACTAATCATGGTTAGCTGTGTCCCCGGTTATGGACATCTTGAGTATCTGGTTCTTGAATTATTGGTTTGATCTCATCACTCTTAATTAATTATGTTGGGCTATTAATTACTGTTTAATTGGGGTTGAGTTGGAGGAACCATCTCAATATTTATCAATCAACTTGATAGTTAAATAAAATATATTCCTTTGCAGTAGGGAAAATTGGCTTTACGCAAACATGATAATCATAGAGCCTCCACCAGCCAAATATGCATGTAGTGATAATCATAGATCCTCCACCAGCTAAATAAAATATATTCCTTTGCAGTAGGGAAAATTGGCTTTACGCAAACATGATAATCATAGAGCCTCCACCAGCCAAATATGCATGTAGTGATAGCAGTTATTTTGTTCATTGCTCTACAGTGTAATTTTGCCAGCATATTCCATGTGCTAACCTGTTTTGGGCTGCAACGTATTATGTTGCAGACTTTTCAGACAAAGAGTAAGGTGCGCTAGATTGCTGTCGTGCACTCTGCTATGCCGTTGGAGTTGATGGACTCATTTACCTTTGATGCTTCCGTGGTTATCTTTTAGATGGCCTTAAACCATATTATTGTAATAAGTTCTCTTTTGAGACATTCGATGTAATAATTGTGTGATTGCACTCTGTTATAAATCCTTCAAGTACTGTGTGTGTCAGCATTACCGATCCAGGGATGACACTTATACATAGAGATTTGACCATCTGAGGTCGAATCGCTACATGGTGGTTTCTATAGGAGATTTAACAAAGACTTTTCAAAAATTCTAGGCCTCTTACGAATATTTTGCAAAAGGATATTCCTTTTGTTTTTGATGATGATTGTTTAGAAGCCTTTGAAACACTCAACAAAGCCTTAATTTCTGCACCTATTATTCAACCACCTGATTGGAACTTGCCTTTTGAAATTATGTGTGATGCTAGTGATTATGTTGTTGGTGTTGTTCTAGGACAAAGAGTTGATAAGAAATTGAATGCTATTCATTATGCTAGTAAAACTCTAGACAGTGCTCAACGAAACTATGCTACTACCGAAAAAGAATTCTTAGCAGTGGTCTTTGCTTGTGGTAAATTTAGACCTTATATTGTTGATTCCAAAGTAATTCTTCACACCGATCATGTTGCTATTAAATATCTTATGGAAAAGAAAGATACTAAACCTAGACTTATTAGATGGGTTCTCTTGTTACAAGATTTTGATCTACATATCATTGATAGAAAATGAGATTAGAACCCATAGCTGATAATTTATCTAGGCTTGAAAACGTGCTTGATGACCCACTACCTATTGATCATAGTTTTCCTGATGAGCAGTTAGCTGCAATAAATGTTTCTCATAATACTCCTTGGTATGCTGATTATGCTAACTACATTGTTGCTAAATATTTACCACCTAGCTTTACTTATCAAAAAAAGAAAAAATTCTTCTATGATTTAAGACATTACTTTTGGGATGACCCACTCTTTATAAAGGAGTAGATGGTATTACTAGACGTTGTGTACCTGAGCATGGACAGGGACAAATCCTATGGAAATGTCACTTCGAAGCTTATGGAGGACATCATGTTGGAGATAGAAGTGCACACAAGGTATTGCAATCTGGATTTTATTGGCCTACTCTCCTTAGGGATGCCCGTAAGTTCGTATTATCTTGTGATGAATGTCAAAGAATAGGTAATATAAGTAAGCGTCAAGAAATTCCTATGAACTATTCACTTGTTGTTGAACCATTTAATGTTTGGGGATTTGATTAAATGGGATTCTTTTCTTCCTCTAATGGGTATACACGTATTTTGGTTGTTGTTGATTATGTTACTAAATGGGTAGAAGCTATTCCAACTAGTAGTGTTGATCTCAACACCTCTATTAAAATGCTTAAGGAAGTTTATTTCCCAAGGTTTGGAGTCCCTAGATATCTAATGACTTATGGTGGTTAACACTTTATTCATGGTGCCTTCCGTAAAATGCTTGCCAAGTATGATGTTAACCATTGAATTGCACCACCTTATCATCCTTAGCCTAGTGGTCAAGTTGAACTTAGCAATAGAGAAATAAAATTAATTTTGCAAAAGACTGTCAATAGGTCCACGAGAATTGATCTAAGAAATTAGATGATGCACTTTGGTCTTATAGAACAACATATAAAAATCCTACGAGTATGTCTCCCTATAAAATGGTTTATGGAAAAGCATGTCATTTGCCTCTTGAGTTAGAACATAAGGCATATTGGGCCATCAAAGATCTCAACTATGATTTTAAACTTGCTGGTGAAAAGAGGTTATTTGATATTAGCTCATTAGATGAATGGAGAACCCAAGCTTATGAAAATGCAAAATTATTCAAAGAAAATGTTAAAAGATGGCATGACAAAAGAATCCAAAAGCGTGAGTTTAAAGTCGGAGAATATGTTCTTTTGTACAACTCTCATTTCAGATTCTTTGCAGGAAATCTCCTCTCAAAATGGGAGGGCCCCTACCTTATCGAGGTTTATCGGTCTGGAGCCATCAAAATAAATAATGCCGAAGGAACTAATCCGAAGGTTGTCAATGGGCAACGAATAAAACATTATATCTCTGGTACGCCCATTAGTATTGAAAGTGATATTATCCAAACTATGACACTGGAAGAACACATAAAAGAGTCCTTCCGGAACACTCCAGAATCGTGAAAATAAGGAGGTACGTGATACGGTAAGTAAACGGACTCTGAAAAATCCGCAAAAATATTTTTTGTTAGTTTTGGAATATTTAGAAAAATAGGAAAAATAAGAAACTACCAGGAAGCGTACCCTGGTGGGCACAAGACACCGCGCCAAGGTGGGTTGTGCCCACCCGTGACACCTTCCGGACTACGTTTGCTTGTCCCCCAAGATAAAAAAATCTATATATACTTCCCGAACCTGCTGACCTATATATCACGAAGAAATATTTTGTTCTCTTCTCTTGCTGTTTTTGGTCAGATCTGTCGAGCCAGGCAACATGTCTTCATCACCCTACAACAATGGAGAAGAAGACACAGAGGTATTTCAAGAGGATTTAAGGAGAGAGGAAGCTGAAGAAGTTGCTATGGATCACGAGGAGGAAAATCCTTTCCGGGTTCACTCTCTGGCTTCCGAGAGAGGGACATTGGCTAGCATCTCCACTCATCCGAATCCTCATCAAGCTATGATACCATCCAATATTCAAGAGAGCCTCAAAGTGCAAGAAGAAACCCCACCAAGAAGGCTTTTACACAGGTTACATCGTAACAATTTTTGCAATTTGATTCATAACTATGGGTTCGAGATATTCCTCGTAGGCACACACCGTCCAATTGGGACATATCTCGGCCAAGAGAAAGCAGTGCAGGAATAAACCCTTGGGGCCCAGAAAAAACACATAATGGCAGAAGTGAAGAAAAACGGTGAGCTAATTCATCAAGCCCTTCGGGATATCCATGGCCTGAAGGATCTACTCATGGTTATATTGGAAACTACCACTTTATAACCATCACCTTTTTCTTCATCACCAAAGGAGAATTGAGTATCGAGTATGGGCACTCCCCTTGGCTTCCGCCAAGCTTGGGGGAGGTGCCCCGGTATCGTATCATCCCACTATCTTTTTGCCTTTACTTATTTTAGTTTAATCTTTTCCTTTAGATGAATAAAAGTTTAGTTCAATCCTTTCCTTTTGAGAGTTTGCTTACTGATCTATCCTTGTAATAAGATATATAATAGAGTCACTTTGAGTTTTTGCTTTCTTTACTTTCGTGTTGCAAATAAAAGAAAAAATAGAAAGGAAATAAATAAAAAAGATCATATACTAATCTTATTGTAGGTGATGACACCACATAAGGAAAAGTATAAGTAGAAAATTTTATTAAAGATTGACAAACATAGCATTAGTCAATGATGCAACTCATGGAAGAATTAATAAGGGAAGGGAAGATTCACATATAAATATACTATCCTAGAAATCTTTTGTGATTGTGAGCCCTCATCAAAATATTATATGCTAGAATTGTTGACGTTGGACAAGGAAGAGAACTGAATGGTTTATGTTTGTTTATGTTCACATAGAAGTCATATTGTCATGGATCCTTTAACTTGTGGTGCTTGCCCCCTATCTTTGCTAGCCAAAAATTCTGCACTAAGTATAGATACTACTTGTGCATCCAAAAACCCTTAAACCCAAATCTTATTTTCAAGTGTCCACCATACCTACCTAGGGGTTGAGGAAGATCCCTCAAGTAAGTTGTCATCGGTGCAAAAAAGGCAATAAAAATTGCTTCTACAAGTGTGAGATCATTTAGTGTGAGAGAAAATTGAGTGTTGCATGAACTTGTGATTGTGAGGAATAAAAGCGGCAAACTGCATAATAAAAGTCGCTATCACAAGGGGCAATGCAACGTGACATTCTTTTGCGATAATGGTTGAGCATACAAAAAAAATAAGCGCATGGCAACCTCTACGAAGGTCCTATGTTTTACTTTTATGTATTTACTTTTATGCAAATAGGAAAAGTATTCCTTCTATTCCTTTTTATTTTTCTCCTTTGGCAAGCATCATGTGGTGAGGAAAGATCTAGGCACATATAGTTGAATATAGATAGCATGAGTTATTATTGTTGACATCACCCTTGAGGTGAATACGTTGGGAGGCGAAACTATAAGCCCCTATCTTTCTATATGTCCGGTTGAAACGTTTTCCTCATGTGTATGCGGTGAGTGTTAGCAATCATAGAAGACTATATGATGGTTGAGTATGTGGTCTTGCCTGAAGGCTCCGATACGTGAACCTTCCTAAAAATATGATGAATTGTAGTTGCAAAGTTGACTGAGAACATAGTTTGTCAGTTTTTAAGAGAGTTTTTGCATTATACTTCAATAGTGTGATGAATTATCACTTATTCATGAGAAGTCTATGATAAAAGTTGTGTGATAAAAGTTTTATGTTTAAGTTTGTTGTTGTTATAATAATGAACATGATGCTTCTATGTTCGTATTTTGTTTTTATCGACACCTCTCTCTCTAAGCATGTGGACATTGATGACCCAAAAGTGTAGGGGATCTATCATAGCCTTTTCGATAAGTAAGAGTGTCGAACCCAACGAGGAGCAGAAGGAAATGATAAGCGGTTTTCAGCAAGGTATTTTCTACAAGCACTGAAATTATCGGTAACATATTGTTTTGTGATAAGGTAATTTGTAACGAGTAACAAGTAATAAAAGTAGATAAGGTGCAGCAAGATGGCCCAATCCTTTTTGTAGCAAAGTACAAGCCTGGGAAAAATCTTATATAAAGGAAAGCGCTCTCGAGGACACATGGGAATTATCGTCAAGCTAGTTTTCATCACGCTCATATGATTCACGTTCGGTACTTTGATAATTTGATATGTGGGTGGACCGGTGCTTGGGTACTATCCTTCCTTGGACAAGCATCCCACTTATGATTAACCCCTATTGCAAGCATCTGCAACTACAACAGAAGTATTAAGTTAAACCTAACCATAGCATGAAACATATGGATCCAAATCAGCCCCTTATGAAGCAACACATAAACTAGGGTTTACGCTTCTGTCACTACAGCAACCCATCATCTACTTATTACTTCCCAATGCCTTCCTCTAGGCCCAAACAATGGTGAAGTGTCATGTAGTCGACATTCACATGACACCACTAGAGGAGAGACAACATACATATCATCAAAATATCGAACGAATACCAAATTCACATGACTACTTATAGCAAGACTTCTCCCATGTCCTCAGGAACAAACGTAACTACTCACAAATTATATTCATGTTCATAACCAGAGGGGTACTAATATGCATAATGTATCTAAACATACGCTCTTCCACCGAATAAACCAACTAGCATCAACTACAAGGAGTAATCAACACTACTAGCAACCCACAGGTACCAATCTGAGGCTTTGGGACAAAGATTGGATACAAGAGATGAACTAGGGTTTGAGATGAGATGGTGCTGGTGAAGATGTTGATGGAGATTAACCCCCTCCCGATGAGAGGATCGTTGGTGATGACGATGGTGATGATTTCCCGCTCCCGGAAGGAAGTTTCCCTGGCAGAACAGCTCCGCCGGAGCCCTAGATTGGTTCCGCCAAGGTTCCGCCTCGTGGCGGCGGAGTTTCTTCCCGAAAGCTTGCTTATGATTTTTCCTCGACGAAAGACTCCATATAGCCAAATATGGGCATCAGAGGGCTGCCAGGGGGGCCCACGAGGCAGGGGCGCGCCCCCCACCCTCGTGGACGGTGGGTGGCCCCCTCTGGTACTTCTTTCGCCCAATATTTTTTATATATTCTGAAACACGCTCCCATGAAGTTTCAGGACTTTTGGAGCTGTGTAGAATAGGTCTCTAATATTTGCTCCTTTTCCAGCCCAGAATTCCAGCTGCCGGCATTCTCCCTCTTCATGTAAACCTTGTAAAATAAGAGAGAATAGGCATAAGTATTGTGACATAATGTGTAATAACAGCCCATAATGCAATAAATATTGATATAAAAGCATGATGCAAAATGGTCGTATCAACTCCCCCAAGCTTGGACCTCGCTTTTCCTCAAGCGAAAGCCGATATCGAAAAATAAGTCCACATGTTTAGAGATAAAGGTGTCGGTAAAATAAAATACGGACATGAGGGCATGATGATCATTATTATAACAGTAACATATATATATATATTGTCATATGATCTCTTATGCTAAAGTAACAATTCCATCACAATTTCAAGTATGAATCAGAAACTTCATTGAGAACCAACAAACTCTAATCTCAGTCATTGAGGCCATTGCAATTTATCATAACATCAGAAAGACTCAATAAGAGTTTTCCAGCAAGTCCACATACTCAACCATCATTTAGTCTTTCACAATTGCTAACACTCACGCGATATTTATGGTTATGAAGTTTTAGTCGGACATAGAGAAAGATAGGGGCTTATAGTTTTGCCTCCCAACCTTTTACCTCAAGGGTAATGTCAACAATAAAAGTTCATGAAAACTTACATCCAATTAGCTATATATATCAGGATCTTTCCAACGCATTGTGCATGTGAAAGGATAAAATGTAAAAAGGAAAGGTGAAGATCACCGTGACTCTTGCATGAAGTATAAGACAAGAAAAAAAAGGTAGGCCCTGCGCAGAGGGAAGCAGAGGTTGTCATGTGCTTTTATGGTTGGATGCACAAAATCTTAATGCGAAAGAACGTCACTTTATATTGCCACTTGTGATATGGACCTTTATTATGCAGTCTGTCCCTTTTATTTCTTCCACATCACAAGATCGTATAAAGCTTATTTTTCTCCACACTAATAAATCATACATATTCAGAGAAATTTTTATTGCTTGCAACGATGACAGCTTACTTGAAGGATCTTACTCAATCCATAGGTAGATATGGTGGACTCTCATGGCAAAACTAGATTTAAGGATATTTGGAAACACAAGTAGTATCTCTACTTGGTGCATAGAATTTGGCTAGAATGAGAGGGAAAGGCAAGCTCAACATGTTGGATAATCCATGACAATATAATTTATTTTAGATGTAAGAAAATATAACCCATTACGTATTCTTCCTTGTCTTAATGAGTGCTCATAATCATAAAAGATGTCCTAGATAGTATATTTATATGTGAAAACCTCTCTTTATTTATTACTTCCTATTAATTGCAATGATGACCAAAACTATGTTTGTTAACTCTCAACAACTTTTATTCATCATACTCCTTATATGTGAAGTCATTACTCTCCATAAGATCCACATGATCCCTTTATTTCTTTTTATTCTTTTTCTTTTATTTTATTCCCTCAAGATCATAGTAAGATAATCAAGCCCTTGACTCAACACTAATCTTTATTATATATAGCTCACGAACTTGATTACATAGAAGGATCATAAAGCAAAACTAAAAACTAGATCATACTAAAATTTATTCTACTAGATCAAGATATTACCAAAAGGACCGAACTAGGAAAAACGGTAAAGATAAAAGTGTGATGGTGATACGATACCGGGGCACTCCCCCAAGCTTGGAAGTTGCCAAGGGGAGTGCCCAGACCCATGTGTTTATGTATCCTTCCTCGGAGGTGGTGATGATGGAGTTGTTGATGATGTGGGCTTGTCGTCCATCATCCATGGCATAGGTTCACCACCATAGAAGCATGATCGAGTCTCCGGGATCCTCAAATCTGCAGCCAAACTCATCCTCTTGAATCTATATTCATACCTACAGTTTTGGTTTTGCGGGTCATAGATCTGGGCTTGGAGGCGCTCAATTTTCTCGTGAAGTTTGAAGATGGCCTCCCCAATGTTCTTGTCATCCAGCTTGTGGTTGTTGGTGAACTCCATGATCATTATATGATTGGAGTCGAGTCCACGTTCCACCATCTCCTGGCACTTGAAAACTTGTTTCTCCATTGCCTCGAGCCTTGTCTCCACGCTTCTGGTCCTCCTTGGTCCCTCAACATCGCGGATGTGCAGCAACCCCTCACGCATCTCAATGGTTTGAGGGTGTTGGAGCAGCTCCGCAAGGTAGGGGTTGATGACCTTCTCGAAGAACTTGTCCTTAGGGGCACTTGAAGACGCGATGGCGATCTAGATCTGTCAGAAAAAACAGCTAGAAATAAAGATAGAAGATATTTGCGTGATACGGTGGTCAAAACCTTTGGGAGATTATATAATGAATTTTTACCGACCAAAAGAAGTATCGTGCAAGAAAACGGAGTCCGGAGAGCACACGAGGTGTCCACGAGGAAGGGGGCACGCCCAGGGGGTAGGGCGCGCCCTCCACCCTCATGGATGCCTCATGTCCTTCCCGGACTGCTTCTTATTTTCCTATTTTCTTAAATATTCCAAAACGGAGAAAAATTGCAATTAGAACTGTTTTGGAGTCGGTTTACTTACCGTATGTGACGCCCTCGATTCAATCTACACTAATCATACACGCAAATGTATACGATCAATATCAAGGACTCATGGGAAGATATCACAACACAACTCTAGACACAAGTTAAAATAATACAAGCCAGGGGCCTCGAGGGCTCGAATACATTAGCTTGAATACACAAGAGTCAGTGGAAGCATCAATATCTGAGTACAGACATAAGTTAAACAAGTTTGCCTTAAGAAGGCTAGCACAAGAGCATCTATGATCGAAAAGGCAAGGCCTCCTGCCTGGGAGCCTCCTAACTACTCCAAGTCGTCAGCGGCCGTCACGTTGTAGTAGGCACCCTCGGGGTAGTAGTAATCATCAGTGGTGTCGTCTGGCTCCTGGGATCCGTCAACTGGTCGCAACAATCGGGTATGGGGGAAAAAGAGGTAGCAGAGCAACCGTGAGTACTCATCCAAAGTACTTGCAAGACTTACATCAGATCTAAACTAAGTATGCATCTGTATCTAAGGAAAAGGGCTGTATCTGTGGACTAAACTGCAGAATGCCAGAAGAGAAGGGGAAAGCCTAGCCTATCAAAGACTAGCATCTCCAAGTATCTTGCAGCATATAGAAGAGTACAGATCAACATAATGTAAAGTAGTAGTAGTGTTATCAACCTCGGCCAGAGATCCTTTCTCGACTCCCTACGAGAAAGCAATCCCAGAGCCATACTATCCATTTCTCATTCACAATTCATTTCTCATCACAAGTATCCAGTTCTAGTTGTATCGATCGGGATATAACTCCAAGTGTCCGTTACCGTAGGATAGGCTATCGATAGATGTGTTCTTCCCTGCAGGGGTGCACCAACTTACCCATCACGCTCGATTAACTCCGGCTGGACACACTTTCCTTGGTCATGCCTGGCCTCGGCCAAACAATACGCCGCAACCCGACCTAGGCTTAATAGAGAGGCCAACCCGTCGGACTAAACCTATGCCCCCAGGGGTCATGGGCCATCGCCCCGGGAACTCCTGCACGGGCGGCCGGTGAGTAGACCTAGCTACCTCCTTCAAAACGGCAGGTGCTTACCAGTCCAACCCAGCGCACGTCGCTCAGTCGCTGACGTCTATTAAGCTTCGGCTGATGCATACGACACAGAACACCCATACTATGCCCATGTGATGGTTAGTGCTATCAGGCCAGAGGCCCCTCGGATCAAATATCCAAATCATAGTGGATTAGGAACGCGCGGTAACAACCAGAGACTCATGAAAGATGTGACCCCGTCGCCCCGTCTCAAGGACTTGCGGCAAGGGCTAAGAATGCCCGGCCACGCCTCGTAATTATTTCGCGGGCACCCTCCAGGTCAACCCGACTCCTCATCACTCGCAAATATGCTCGCGCGGGTACCCCTCAGGGCTGACCCGTCTTTAGTAACAAGTAACAGGGTTCAGAGTAAATTCATAGTAACGCCAAGGGGAAAACCCGAGGAATCACCCCCGATGAATTCCACTTGATGTAATCATCAAGGTGAACATAAGAGGATCCACCCTCGAGGTTCACACTTGAGGGGTTGCACGATAGAGCCATATCGGAAGTGGTTAAGGAGGAAATCACCCTCGATGACCACGGCCGAATAGCTACACTATAGAGCTCTCATCAGGAGTGATGTATGAGGTTCCACCGTCGGCACTCGATGGTAACTCTACGGAGTCGAGCAACAAAAGGGGAAAGTGATGTGCGGTGCCGGGGCCTGGTCTTCGATCATGTTGATCGACTCATCGAACATAAAGCGAGGCAACTGGGACAAGGTGGGGGTCACTGATGGATCTCTAACCAACCTATACTAAGCAATTTAGAATAAGGAGGTAAGGTATGAAAGGAGGTAACAAAAACAGGCTATGCATCAGAGTAGGACCATACAGAAAGCAGTAGCAGTTCTAATGCAAGCATGAAAGGTAAAGAAATGGGTGATATCGGAATGCTCAAGGGGGGTTTGCTTGCCTGGAAGCTCTGTTGAAAAGGAAGAAGTGTCGTCGTTGTAGTCGATCACAGGGGCGGCATCGGTCTCGGGGTCGATCGGAGAGAAGAGTGGGAAGAAACAATAAATATAAAGCAAACAAAGCATCACAAAGCATAACATGGCAATATGTTGTGCCGGGTGTGACCTAACATATGGCTACACGATAAAGTTAAAGGGGGAATTCAACCGGGAATGTACTCCCGGTTCCAGACCTGTGTCAGATAGATGACAGGAGGGGAAGTTCCATGTTCAGCTAGTTAGAGCCATCTGACAGGTAAACAGACCACGTATTCGGATTCGTCACGTTGTTTTGAGCAAGTTTCACATATAAAACTTTTTCATCCGAGTTACGGATTATTTTATATGAATTTATTAAAGATTGAACAATACTCAAAAAAATCCCTAAAATTCTGCTAAGTCTGAGAATTCGCCAGTTTTAAACATACTTAGCTGTTTTCAAAAAGCTACAACTGTTGTTCTGTACATCCTATGATTTTGTGCCTTATATCAATTGTGAGCATTTCTCTGCGATCTACATGTTAGTATCCATTTCATCCATATTAGAGTTCATTTGCTTGATCATCAACGGCTCTAAAGTAGCTATGAAAATAAAGCTATTTTCGGCGTTTCTGTTAACAGAACATTGAACTTTGTGATTTTCGTAGAAATTAATCCACGCATCGAAAGGATTTGGTCCAGTGGGATAAAATGATGCTTGTCAACTATACTTTCTACTCATATTTGTTTTTGGCCTGCTAGTAGTTGTTTTGCTGCGGTTTAGTGGTTGTCTAGAGGGTTAGTCAATGTGATATTTGTAAAGCTAACCATAGTAGCAGCTACAGTAGTTAGTAGTAATAGTAGGTTCAGCAGAGCAGCATCATAGTAGTAGGATGCAACAGCAGGTGCATCAGTGGGTAGCAGCACTGCGGGCAGGAGTAGGCGATGGCGAGGCCACGCACGGGCACACGGGCAAGGGCGCGTCGGTGGCGGCAGCCTTGGGCATCAGCGGCAGCAGCTGTATGAACAGCAGGCGACAGCGAGCCTAACAGGGGGCGACCATGGTCTACAGATGGCGCGCATGTAAGTACAGCGGACAGGGGTGCGACGGACGCGGTCAGGGAAGGCGCGGGCCGGCGAGGCACACAGAGAGCACAACCCCGATGCGGCGAGGGCGTACGGGGCAAGCGCGTGAGGGAGGTTGTTGTCGCGCGGGACCGACGGCATGGGGAGCATAGCTCCGTCCATGGCGGCTGGGAGAGTATACGGGGGAGGCGACCAGCGCTGGTACGGTGAGCTATGGCAAGGCAGAGGCAGGATGGAACCTCACCAACGTTGCTGAGAATGCCCGGGGAGGACTTGCCGGAGCAGACGACGGTGACGAGCTCGGCGTCCAGAGAAAGAAGTGGTCGGGGCTGTGTTTCGGGACCGTCCCGGCTCGCGTGGCTTGGCGTAGGAGTCGAGGAAGCCGAAGCAGAGCCCCTGGCGCGGTCCTAGGCGAAGGGGACGGCGGATAGCGCGTAGACGGCGACCGCCATGGCGGCAGTGTCCAGCAAGGAGAGCGAGTGGGAGGGATAGGGGAATGAAACTAGGGTTTCTCTATCAAGGAAGAGGGGCCTTATCCATCTCCACGCGCCGCGGGATGGCCGGCGTGTGTCCATCCCGGCCACGGACGCGGCTCGTGCATCCATCGCGACCGTGGTGAATAGTGAGGAAGAAGACATGGGTAAGTTGGACTGGGCCTCCCTGTAGCAGGTGGGCCAAAGTGCACGTGAGTGCTTTAGTTTTTTAACCCTTATCTCTTTTTGTTTTCTATAATTACTTATGTTTTCCACTTTGTTTAGTTAGTAAAATATTTTTGTTTCACATGAAACCTCACACATAAATTACACACACTATTCCTAGACCACACACAAAGCTTCACAATTTTTTAAAAGGCATAAGTAATTGTTTTATTTTTGAAAAGGCCAAAATATTTGCTGATGGATCATTCATTATATTACTAGGGATTTATCTGTGAGCCAAATGAAGTTGGTTTCAATATGACAATTGATCATAGGAACTTATATAATAATGCAACATTTTAGTTTTACTAATTGAACAAACAATTTATTTGACATATTTTAAAGTTGAAAATGGCTTTGATTTTGGTAAGTGAAAATTAGCTTAGTAAAGCATGGTGACAAGGAATCATTAGGGTGAGGTTACTGTAGCATGACACTGGGGGTGTTACAAATCTCCTCCACTACAAGAATCTCGTCCCGAGATTTAAGAGGTGGAATAGGGGGAAAGTTTGGTTACGAAATTCTAACGGATCTTCTCGGTCCTTGTTGCTCTTCTTGAAGAGGTCGATGCATTACATTGATGTCTTCATTCCTCTATTTTAGGCCATCGTGATGAAGGCGTTATCTTATCTTCGGGGTCTTCATCATACTTAAGAAGGACAAGGGGTAACTTCAAAAGAATGGTCCTTGATAAGGTTGATCATCTGGTAGATAACACCAGGGGAGGTGGCAGAAAATAACTCTCGAATTGAAACTTCAGAAGTATTGAGAGCAAAGTAAGAAGGTATCATGAGAAGTTTTGAGTGGGCAGTCAATCATTCGATGCCTAATCAAAAGGTGAAAGGGGTTCAGAGCAACAAAAATAATTATTGCATTAGATACTAGAGTAGATCATCTCTAGGAAGGTGGCTCGTGAATTACACGCGAAGCAAGTGTGAGGAATAACTTTGGAAACAAGGGTGTATAGGAGAGTCGGGTTTCGATCCTGTGGAATTGTGGGTTACGAGCCCACCATGTGGGTTAAAGGTAGGAAGGGCGCTGACATCTTGCACGGATGATAGCAAGGCATGGCAGAGGACAACCTGAGTTATGTTGGAAACAACGTTGGTACCAAGGGCGAGGGATGAAGAGAACCATTTTCTTGCTCGTTCAAATGAGGCATACCAATAGGCAAAGTTCTCGTCCATCGGTGGTTACAGGAATGTCATCAACAATAGTAACAGTGCTTTACTGACAAAGTTGTACACCGAGGTGTTTACATAAACAGGGAAATATTACTGCTTATATCATATGGATCATAGGAAATGTTAAACAAAACAATGGAAAGGAAGAGACAATTATTAGATTAAATAGAACAATGGAAAGGAAAATGTGTTTAAACACATATTTCAGGGGTATATCCTTCTCAAGGACAATTAAAGCATGATACCCATGACATGATAGAAAGTAGAAAACCATTTAGGTGAGGGGAGAGGAATTTCATGACATTAACCATACAACGGTGTTAGGATAATTGATAAAGAAAATATAGCATTGTGCTTCAAATGTTCTTATTGAAGATTGGAGTACCACAGACATGCTTCGAGATAGCATTGACAAGGTCATCAGGTAAGGATCAGACCTTGAGAACACAAATGATCCATTGGAAATTTTCTATAACACCTCATGCAACTTTATCAGGTAAAATATGAGGATGTGGCCGATGGGTTCAGCAGCAATGCATCGACATGTCAAAAAGGATGTATTTCCAAAATTATATGAACAAGCTTATGTTGGGGGAAGGCAACAATGTTGTCGATGATAACACAAATCATCGAGGGGCTATGATGGTATTTCTCATCATGAATTCGATTGATATCCTGGGAGAGTTCAGAAAGTTGATGATGATCACGACACATTTGTCGTGAGGTTCCTTGAAGATGTAATCGATCATCGACAACATCGAGGAAAAGGGATGGTGAAGTAAAAGGTTATTTGACCCACAGATAATATGCAATCTCAGAGTCCGAGCTGCCTTTCAAGACAAACAATATGATGTGGAAAACTTGATGTAGCTTAGCGCACTGTCGAGAGTGTGTTCCAGGGATGAAGGACATAGGTAGCACGGTCAAGCTTTAGCATGACGATGATGGTGTAGCCAATCGACTAGGAATGACACGATCGAGCACAAACTCATAAGCAATGAAGATTACTAGTAGTTGTCGAATCATAGTGTGGACTCGCTTCAACTATCGGTGTCCTTGACTGACCAACCACTTAGAACTCGGGGATAATGGAATTGGTGATCAATAGTAGTTCGATGAAGAACTCATGAGAAGTTATGTAGTTACTATGATATTCTCGAGATACCAAGGGGTAACACTCGAGGGTAAATTAGGATAGAAGTTGGGCAGGCATATTGGTTTGCAGAAGACAAGTGCTTTAGCGTGTCCGTGAAATGGGATCAAGGAAGAACAATCATGGTTAGGACCACGGCTGCAAAGGAACAATCATAGATACCAGATGAACTTATAACAAGGGGATTATTATTATCACAAGAAGCTTCCATGATAAGTTCCACATCGGGTCCATGGGCATGAACACAAAGTTCAAGGTCGACTCCCACTTCTTCAATGTATAAACTTTCATTCACTCCTTGTTTTCGAAGAAATTGTAGTGCAGAAGATTTATCTGGCGAAGTACCAGAAGAGTAAGACTCATGAAAACTCTCAGGTTCACATGGATTAGGTGTAACACCCACGATGCGGCTATATCTCCCACGTGTCGGAGCACGACTTA
This sequence comes from Triticum urartu, assembly GCF_003073215.2. NCBI lineage: Eukaryota > Viridiplantae > Streptophyta > Magnoliopsida > Poales > Poaceae > Triticum > Triticum urartu. The sequence goes on from NC_053023.1 coordinate 274,358,990, forward strand.
GAGGCCTAACCGCATTGTAGGCAATGTCGCAAGAGGGGTAATCTTTACGCAACCCATGTACTGAATAAGAAAGAGGTACAAAGTTGGCTCACAATCGCCACTTCACACAATACATGAATATAGCATTACAATCATCCAAATACAATCAAGGTCCGACTACAGAACCAAAATAAAGACAACCCCAAATGCATAAGATCCCCGATCGCCCCAACTGAGCTCCACTACTGATCGTCTAGAAAGGAAACGTAGTATCGCCCTCAGTCCTCATTGAACTCCCACTTGAGTTCAATCGCATCTCCTGGAACGGTATCATCGGCACCTGCATCTGGTTTTGGAAGTAATCTGTGAGTCACGGGGACTCAGCAATCTCACACCCTCGCGATCAAGACTATTTAAGCTTATGGGTAGTTAAAAGGTATGAGGTGGAACTGCAGCAAGCACTAGCATATATGGTGGCTAACATACGCAAATGAGAGCAAGAAGAGAAGGCGAAGCACGTTCGAGAATCTATGATCAAGAAGTGATCCTAGACTACTTACGTTCAAGCATAACACGAGACCGTGTTCTCTTCCCGAACTCCGCTGAAAAGAGACCATCACGGCTACACACTCGGTTGATCCGAATTAATTAAGTTAAGTTTCAGGTTTTCTACAACCGGACATTAACAAATTCCCATCTGCCCATAACCGCGGGCACGGCTTTCGAAAGTTCAAAACCCTGGAAGGGTGTCCCAACTTAGCCCATCACAAGCTCTCACGGTCAACGAAGGATATTCCTTCTCCCAGGACGTCCCGATCAGACTTGGAATCCCGGTTACAAGGCATCTCGACAATGGTAAAACTAAACCAGCAAAGCCACCCGAATGTGCCGACAAATCCCAATAGGAGCCGCACATATCTCGTTCTCAGGGCACACCGGATTGTCCAAGCTTCCGGTAGGCCAGCCCAGAGTTTCCCCTGGTGGCCACCGGCAGCTGAAAGGTTGGACCAACACTCAGAGGAGCACTGGCCCGGGGGGTTTAAAATAAAGATGACCCTTGAGTCCGCGGAACCCAAGGGAAAAAGGGTAGGTGGCAAATGGTAAAACCAATGTTGGGCCTTGCTGGAGGAGTTTTATTCAAGGCAAACTGTCAAGGGGTTCCCATTATAACCCAACCGCGTAAGGAACGCAAAATCAAGGAACATAACACCGGTATGAAGGAAACTAGGGCGGCAAGAGTGGAATAAAACACCAGGCATAAGGCCGAGCCTTCCACCCTTCACCAAGTATATAGGTGCATTAAAGTAAACAAGATATAATAATGATATCCCAACAATAAACATGTTCCAACAAGGAACAAACTCCAATCTTCACCTGCAACTAGCAACGTTATAAGAGGGGCTGAGCAACGCGGTAACATAGCCAAACGACGGTTTGCTAGGACAAGGTGGGTTAGAGGTTAGACATGGCAATATGGGAGGCATGATAAAGCAAGTGGTAGGTATCGCGGCATAGGCATAGCAATAGAGCGAGCAACTAGCAAGCAAAGATAGAAGTGATTTCGAGGGTATGGTCATCTTGCCTGCAAAGTTCTCCGAGTTGACGTAAGCTTGGTCCTCGTAAGCGTACTCAACGGGTTCCTCAATCACGTACTCGTCTCCCGGATCTACCCAAAGCAAGAACACAAGCAACGGGAACCACGATCAACCATGGTGCAATGCGCAAGCAACATGATGCAAAACATGGCATGATATGTGGGAAGTAATATGCAATGCATATGCGTGCTCTAGAAAGGAAAGGTTGAACCAGGCCTCAACTTGACAAACCAAGAGAGCCGCTGGAAAGATGGGTTGATTTCGGTTGAAATCGATATAAAGATCACCGGAATCGGATGCACGGTTTGCAAATGGCAAGCAAAACAATAATGACACAAAATTGCGATTAACAGCACGCTGCCATCTAGAATGCATCAAGAAAATAAGCTACTGCACTCTAACATAGCAACAAAGCACATGACAGTGATCCACTCAGGATGCTTGACAAAAGATGAACACTGAGCTACAGCTAATTCACACAATAGCAGGTTCAAACAAGCATGGCAAAAGTGCAAAAAATATCAGGTTCACAGACTTAATGAAAATAACATGTCAGCATTTAACATCAGGAAGCAATGTTTAGAGCAAGATAACAACATGCTACAGGATCATATCATGGCAAAGCAAGGCATGGCATGAAACTACTCAAAGCATATAACAAAAGTCCCTTACAAACCATAAGCCAAAAGGGATCAGAAAATACAATGGTACCCATGTGAACATAGCAAGTTTTGTTAACAGATTCAGACTTAGCAGAAAAATTGGGCATGTCAAAAACTGAGTTACGTAGGCATGTTTGCGAGCTCGATGCACTCACTACAAGGCATTGCATGACAAACTAAGAATACACCCAGCAAGAAGACATGATCAAGTAGCTAACCATGGCAAGAACACTTTCATAGCATGCATGGATCAACTACAACAACCTCGGCAAAATTGATTAACATGTAAACAATCTGCGAGGAACATTTTATAGCAAAAGTTGAGAAAGCTTGAGTCATGCTAGGGTACTCCATAATTGCAAAAAAAAAGACATGGATGGATAGATCATAACAATATCTCAAAATCATCCTTCCTGATCATGCTCCAAAGAGCCATGGATCACTCTGTAGCAACATGAATACATGGCATAAAAATAACATCAGGGAAATGACTTGGAAGAATTCTAAGTCCCTGAAATCAGCAACATCACGAGAGCTACTTTGCATTCTTGTGCTAGTCACCACAAAGATCAAAAAAATACATGGCATACACCCCTGTAAAGATGGCATGGCATAGCCCAAAAGACATGTAGGGCTCAAGTTCATAGGAGGCACACATTAATCATGGCAAAAATGACAAATGTCCAAAATCTGTTAAGAAACAGAAACTAACATTACATAGCACTCTTGCAGCAGCATTTAGGGCATCAATATGAACTAAAATAAACATGGTGGAACGGAATGAGATGAAGAGGACCTCGAGACGAACAATTTGATATGCTACACGCCCAAAACGGAGCTACAAATGCAAAGATATGACATGATGAACATAGCTAAAAATGTTAGGGACTTGGGGGAAAAACGAGGTCAACCCCTAGGGTTTCACTGTAGCAGATCTGGATCGGGCGCGTTGTTCGAGGTTCGCCGGAGTTGCAGGAGGGTGGCGACCGGAGTGAAGAAGCTCGCCGGCGTGGAGGTACTTGCCGGATCCTCTCGCATCGAGGAGCAGGGGAGGCGGCGAGGTGGCGGCGACGCGTATCTGGCGCGGGGCCGTCGCCGAGCCACGTGGGCGTAGCGAGCCTCTGCGCGGTGAGGAGAACGCGAGACGGGAGCGGCGCGGGCCAGCCCAGCGCCCGGACGGCCCTAAAAGCCGCTTGGGCCCCGGGCTTCGCAGATGGGCACGCCAGCGCCACGTGCGGCTTGCAGTAGGTCATGCGGCGGCCGCGACGTGTCCGTCCGATTGACGCGTCCGGCGGCGGGAGGAGGATAGAGGCTAGGGTTAGGGTGGATTTTGCCCGAAATTTCGGAGGGAGAGTCCTATTTATACATAGAAGGAGCTAGGAGACTCCAAATGGAGTGCAGTTTTCGGCCACGCGATCGTGATCGAATCTGAGAGGATGGAGTGTTTAGGTGGGTTTTGGGCCACTTTGGAGTGGGCTGCAACACACACGAGGCCTTTACGGTTCCTCGGTTAACCGTTGGAGTATCAAACGAAGGTCCAAATAGCACGAAACTTGACAGGCGGTCTACTGGTTGTATACCAAGGCCACTTGGCAATTCTCGGTTCAATCCGAGAACGTTTAACACCCACACACGAAAAGAGGCAAAAGGGGACACCGGAGGACATAGGAGTGCCAGAATGCAAAACGGACAACAGGGAAAATGCTCGGATGCATGAGACGAACACGTATGCAAATGCGATGCACATGATGACATGATATGAGATGTATGACAGGGAAAAAAGCAACACGGAGACAAAACCCAACAACGACGAATATCATAACTTAGTGCCGGAAATGGCAAGAGTTGGAATACAAATATGGCAAGTTACATATGGGGCGTTACAACACTCCACCACTATGAAAGGATCTCGTCCCGAGATCTAGGACTGGAAAAACTCCGGATATTCGGAACAGAGGTGGTCCTCGCGTTCCCAGGTGGATTCATGGTCGGAATGATGTGACTACTTCACTTTTAGGAATTTGATATACTTGTTGCGAGTCTTGCGCTCAATTTCTTCAAGAATAGCAACGGGATGCTCATGATAAGACAGGTCTTCTTGGAGATCAATCTCTTCAAAGTTGATGGTGCGGTCAGGAGTCTTGAAACACTTGCGGAGCTGAGACACATGAAACACGTCATGCACATTTGCAAAGTTGGATGGAAGTTCAAGTTGATGGGCGAGATCACCTCTTTTGCCAATGATCTTGAAAGGACCCACGTATCTAGGGGCAAGCTTCCCTTTGATACCGAAGCGACGAGTACCTTTCATTGGAGAGACGCGGAGGGAAACATGGTCTCCGATCTCGAAAGCCAAGTCATGATGCTTGCTATCATAGTTACTCTTCTGGCGCGATTGCGCGGCTTTGAGATTTTCACGAATGACTTTGCACATTTCTTCAGCCTCTGTGATCAAGTCATTGCCAAGAAGTTGGCGTTCACCAGTCTCTGACCAGTTAAGAGGAGTACGGCACTTTCTTCCATAGAGAATCTCGAATGGGGCCTTGCCCGAACTCGCTTGGAAGCTGTTGTTGTAGGAGAACTTGGCATATGGAAGACAATCTTCCCACTTCATACCGAAAGAAATGACACATGCCCTGAGCATATCTTCAAGAATTTGATTGACTCGCTCGACTTGGCTACTAGTTTGAGGATGAAAGGCTGTGCTGAAGCGAATGTTGGTGCCCATGGACTTTTGAAAAGAATCCTAGAACTTAGAGGTGAAGATGCTTCCACGATCTGAAGATATCAACTGTGGAATGCCGTGCCAAGAGAGAATCCTGGAGGTATATAGCTCTGCCAACTGAGCTGCTGTGATAGATTCTTTGATAGGAAGAAAATGAGCCACTTTAGTGAGCTTGTCGATGACAACAAATATAGCACATTGCCACGCTTGGACTTTGGAAATCCAGTCACGAAGTCCATCTCAATATGGTCGAACTTCCATTCTAGAATGGCAAGAGGTTGGAGGAGACCAGCTGGTCGTTGGTGTTCTGCTTTCACTCTTCTACAGACATCACATTCATTCACGAACTGAGCAATCTCGCGCTTCATTCGAGTCCACCAATACGACTGCTTGAGGTCATGGTACATCTTTGTACTTCCAGGGTGAATAGACAGGAGTGAATTATGAGCCTCGTTCATAATGACTTTACGAAGGTCACCCTTCGGAACAACAATGCGATCTTCAAAGAATAGAGTATCTTTGTCATCAAGGCGATAGCACTTGTACTTGGGTTGACTCTTGGCAATCCCAATCTTCACCTTCTTCACCATAGCATCAAGAAGTTGAGCCTCGCGAATCTGATCCTCCAAAGTAGGAGAGACTTGGAGGTTGGCAAGGAATCCTTGAGGAATAACTTGGAGATTAAGTTTGCGGAAAGCTTCACAAAGCTCTCGTTGGTAGGGCTTAAGAATCAAACCGTTGTAGTAAGCCTTCCTGCTCAAAGAGTCAGCAATTACATTGGCCTTGCCTGGAGTATATTCGATACTCGGATTATACTCTTGAATCATCTCGACCCAACGAGTCTGCCTGAGATTGAGGTTGGGCTGAGTGAAGATGTACTTGAGACTTTTATGATCAGTGAAGATGTCCACTTTCCTTCCCAACAAGAGATGTCTCCATGTTAAAAGAGCATGGACAACTGCCGCCAACTCGAGGTCATGAGTGGGGTAGTTCTTTTCCTTGGGCTTCAACTGGCGAGAGGTATAGGCCATAACTTTCTTCTCTTGCATTAACACAGCACCGAGACCTTGAAGGGAAGCATCACAGAAAACCTCGAATGGTTTGGATTCAACAGGAGGAGTCAGAACTGGAGCTGAGACTAACTTCTCTTTGAGGGTGTTGAAAGCGATGTCACATTCAGGCGTCCAGACATACTTCACATGCTTCTGGAGAAGGTTGGAAAGAGGCTTCATGATCTTAGAGAAATTCTCAACGAACCTTCGACAATAGCTTGCGAGCCCAAGGAAACTGCGGAGTTGCTTCACATTCTGAGGTGGTTCCCAATTCACAATTGCAGACACCTTCTCAGGATTAGCAGCTATGCCCTTGGCGGAGATGATATGCCCAAGGTAGAGAACCTCATCGAGCCAAAACTCGCACTTTGAAAACTTCGCATAGAACTGATGTTCTCTGAGTTTGTCCGGCACCAACCTCAAGTGCTTGGCATGATCCTCCTTGTTCTTGGAAAAGACCAGAATGTCATCGAGATAGACCAAGACGAAGTCATTTGTGTAGGGGTTGAAGATGAAGTTCATCATGCGAGAGAATGTTGGAGGAGCATTGACAAGGCCGAAAGACATGACGGTGTATTCATATGAACCATAGCTTGTCCTGAATGCTGTCTTGGGGATGTCTTGTTCACGAATGCGAATCTGATGATAGACTATACGGAAGTCAAGCTTGGAGAATACTTGAGCACCTTTGAGTTGCTCGAAAAGCTCGTTGATGTTGGGAAGTGGGTACTTGTTCTTTATGGTCTTCTTGTTCAATGGACGGTAGTCAACACAAAGTCGGTCTGTATCATCCTTCTTCTTGACAAAAAGAACACCACAACCCCATGGAGAAGAACTTGGTCTGATCAGGCCCATACGCTCTTGAATATCGAGTTGTTTCTTCAGCTCCTTCAACTCTTCAGGTCCAAGCTTGTAAGGACGTTTGCAAACAGGTTCCGTGCCAGGCTCAAGATCGATGACAAATTCAACTGGCCGGTGAGGAGGCATTCCTGGAAGCTCTTCTGGAAAGACATCTTGATATTCACAAACGACTAGAATCTGAGAGATGGCATCCAACTCGCCCTTCTCATTGAGAGAAAACAGTCGAATGGTATCGTCACGAGCGGCAAAGACAATCACATCCTCAGACGAGTGTGTTAATTGAATCCGCCTGGCAGCACAATCAAGCTGAGCCTTATGCTTAGAAAGCCAGTCCAGTCCGAGAATAAGATCAGTATCCGAGTCACCAAGAACATTAGGAGAAGACAGAAACTTATAGTCACCCATCGTGATGGTAACATCCGGAACCATGGAGTTAGCGATCATGCGTTTACCCGGAGAGACAACTGCTAACGGACTAGGCAAAACTTGGAAAGCCAACTCATGCTTAGAAGCAAATGGTCTTGAGATGAAACAATGCGATGCACTAGTGTCAAAAAGAAATTTTGCAAGAATATCGCTAACAGGAAGGTTACCCATGATCACTTCTGACGAGTCCTCTGCCTGAGCTGCGTTCATCATGTTGACCTTTGCAAACTTGGGATTATGCTTGAGCACTGCATTGCTAGCAGATCTCACAGGAGGAGGAAGAGGAAGACGCCTCTGGTTGAAGCATTTGTTTGCATAGTGACCCTTCTGCTGACACTTGTTGCATGTGATCTCTGAGAGCGGACGGTGATACAGAGCACTTGATCTTGGAGCATGAGATGAAGTCTTGTTCTGAAAGCCTGGGTTGGGTGGGTGGGAAGATCCATTGCCACCTTTGCTCTTCTGCTGATAAGGCTGACGGAATGGAGGAGGAGGAGGCAACCAATACTTTTGCTGCTTAGCTGCCACTTGAGTTGAGGAAGAAGGAGTTGCATCCCTGACTCTCTTCTTGGAAGCATCGCACTTGAGCTGAGCAGCCTCTTGCTTTAGTGCCATATTGTAGAACTCATCATACTTTCTCGGCTCAAAAAGCACAAGGGCTAGTTGCAGATCTTCTCTGAGGCCACCTTTGAACTGATAAATCATGCTCTTCTCATCAGGGACGTCTTGCTTGGCGAAGCGAGCGAGCTTCTGGAACCTGATGTTGTATTGGTAAACAGACAAGCTGCCTTGCTTCAGATTGCGGAACTCCTCACGCTTGCTCTCAACAACACTCTGAGGAATGTGGCGAGCTCTGAAGTCTTGGAGGAAATCATCCCAGGTAATCACACGACCTCCTATGGAATCTTTGTATTGTTGATATCACTCTGCAGCTTGGTCTTTGAGTTGGAACGAAGCAAACTTGACAAATTCCTCAGGCCTGACGTTGCTACACTCGAAATGTTTGTAGATATCCATGAGCCAATCATCAACGTCTGTGGCCTCAACACAGTTACTGAAGGTCTTTGGCTGGTTTGCGAGGAACTAGTTGAGTGTAGCAAACTGAGTTTGATTATTGCCATTGCCTTGATTTCCTTGGTTGCGCTCTTGCAAGAGTTGCATAATCAGCTGCGTGTTGGCGTTGGTAGCGACCATCACAGCTTGCCATGCCTCTGGAGGTGGAGGTGGTGGCGGTGGTTCCAGATTCTGACGCGTTGGAGGAGCCATCCTGAAGAGGGTGGCATCCGTTAGCATCTTGACAGACATATATTCAAGCTAAATCAAATGGATCGAAATTGCAACATATAGTCTTAACATTCGAACAAAAATGAACGAATGAATTCCAAAATAAATGATCACACTTCCATAAATTGAGAAGCCACTTTGATAGAGGTAGATGAATAAAACAACAAGGTACGGACATGAACAAATACTTGGTAAGGATTATCCAATCACAAACCAATTATCTGCGAAAGAAATACTAGAGCTACATGAATTCTCACCTATGAAACTCCCTAACTTTCCGGTTATGCAATCAGGTGTTGGGGATACAGGGGAAGCATAATATCTCACCCAAAACTAGCAAATCCTACATCCAGCTGTATCCATCCTTCAACACATAACCAAGAAACCTTCGGAAATCATTTACCTCAACCTTAGAAAAGCATCCGTTATACGAGTTATGGCAATACTCCCGAACTCCCGCCCCAGTACTGGGTGGCGTCAAGGTTATCTCACCAACAACTGCATAAAAGAGATTTTCGATGTCGGCGAAAACTCAGGTATTCCAGAATTGCAACGATAAAATTGTGACGACAACACCTTGGAGCTCAACTCCCCGGGACACTGCCACAACCCCTAAATGTCAGGAGGCACCAAGAACAATGTTCCCGTCACAAAACCATCGGAACGACTCGAAGATACCCGCGTGATCCTAAATTTTTTTTTGTGAAATTTGAGAAGAGAAGAGTCAAAACTCTACGTCAGGATGCCTCACCAGAGCGACGAAGGGACTGAGGATTAAAAAGAATCCTACTCTCCGATATATATAATCCTAAAAGACTCAAAACATTTTTCTAGACTCAACAACGCCAGCGATTCGATCAAGCAAGGGGCTCCTAAGTCGGGGTAGGCTCTGATTACCAACTTGTAACACCCACGATGCGGCTATATCTCCCACGTGTTGGAGCACGACTTAGAGGCATAACCGCATTGTAGGCAATGTTGCAAGAGGGGTAATCTTTACGCAACCCATGTACTAAATAAGAAAGAGGTACATAGTTGGCTTACAATCGCCACTTCACACAATACATGAATATAGCATTACAATCATCCAGATACAATCAAGGTCCGACTACGGAACCAAAATAAAGACAACCCCAGATGCATAAGATCCCCGATCGCCCCAACTGGGCTCCACTACTGATCGTCTGGAAAGGAAACGTAGTATCGCCCCGAGTGCTCATCGAACTCCCACTTGAGTTCAGTCGCATCTCCTGGAACGGTATCATCGGCACCTGCATCTGGTTTTGGAGGTAATCTGTGAGTCACGGGGACTCAGCAATCTCACACCCTCGCGATCAAGACTATTTAAGCTTATGGGTAGTTAAAAGGTATGAGGTGGAGCTGCAGCAAGCACTAGCATATATGGTGGCTAACATACGCAAATGAGAGCGAGAAGAGAAGGCGAAGCACGTTCGAGAATCTATGATCAAGAAGTGATCCTAGACTAATTACGTTCAAGCATAACACGAGACCGTGTTCTCTTCCCGGACTCCGCCGAAAAGAGACCATCACGGCTACACACTCGGTTGATCCGATTTAATTAAGTTAAGTTTCAGGTTTTCTACAACCGGTCATTAACAAATTCCCATCTGCCCATAACCGCGGGCACGGCTTTAGAAAGTTCAAAACCCTGTAGGGGTGTCCCAACTTAGCCCATCACAAGCTCTCACGGTCAACTAAGGATATTCCTTCTCCCAGGACGGCCCGATCAGACTCGGAATCCCGGTTACAAGACATCTCGATAATGGTAAAACTAAACCAGCAAAGCCACCTGAATGTGCCGACAAATCCCAATAGGAGCTGCACATATCTCGTTCTCGGGGCACACCTGATTGTCCAAGGTTCCGGTAGGCCAGCCCAGAGTTGCCCCTGGTGGCCACCAGCAGCTGACAGGTTGGACCAACACTCAGAGGAGCACTGGCCCCGGGGGGGTTTAAAATAAAGATGACCCTTGAGTCTACGGAACCCAAGGGAAAAAGGGTAGGTGGAAAATGGTAAAACCAATGTTGGGCCTTGCTGGAGGAGTTTTATTCGAGGTGAACTGTCAAAGGGTTCCCATTATAACCCAACCGCGTAAGAACGCAAAATCAAGGAACATAACACTGGTACGACGGAAACTAGGGCGACAAGAGTGGAACACAACACCAGGCATAAGGCCAAGCCTTCCACCCTTTACCAAGTATACAGGTGCATTAAAGTAAACAAGATATAATAATGACATCCCAACAATAAACATGTTCCAACAAGGAACAAACTCCAATCTTCACCCGCACCTAGCAACGCTATAAGAGGGGCTGAGCAACGCTGTAACATATAGCCAAACAACGGTTTGCTAGGACAAGGTGGGTTAGAGGTTTGAAATGGTAATATGGGAGGCATGATAAAGCAAGTGGTAGGTACAAGGCATAGGCATAGCAATAGAGCGAGCAACTAGCAAGCAAAGATTGAAGTGATTTCGAGTGTATGGTCATCTTGCCTACAAAGTTCTCCGAGTTGACGTAAGCTTGGTCCTCGTAAGCGTACTCAACGGGTTCCTCAATCACGTACTCATCTCCCGGCTCTACCCAAAGCAAGAAAACAAGCAAAGGGAACCACGATCAACCACGGTGCAATGCGCAAGCAACATGATGCAAAACATGGCATGATATGCGGGAAGTAATATGCAATGCATATGCGTGCTCCGGAAAGGAAAGATTGAACTAGGCCTCAACTTGGAAAACCAAGATTGCCGCTGGAAAGATGGGTTGATTTCGGTCGAAATCGATATAAAGATCACCAGAATCGGATGCACGGTTTGCAATTGGCAAGCAAAACAATAATGGCACAAAACTGCGATTAACAACACGCTGCCATCTAGAATGCATCAAGAAAATAAGCTACTTGTGACGCCCGGATAATCAAGCTACAGTAACCTCTGCTAATAACGCCATGTCACTTCCGTTACTGCCATTAATCTCGCGTTCGTTCGAAACCGATTCAAATTCAAAATCAAAATCAAGCAAACAATATTTTTTTTTCAAATATTAGAAATAAAATGTTGGGAGTGAACCAAATAATTCATAGGTAATATTGGTGAAGGAACCACACTTTTATAAAATATTTAATGCTCTTTTTTTATATAACAATGGCTTAAACTACTATATAAATGCCTTTTAAAATAGTAAATTTTTGGACTAAATTAATTGAGTACCAAACTTTTTGTGGCTGAGGGTTAAACTAAAACACTAATTTAGGTTGGGCTCTCATACTTTTTATTAAACTATAATGGTGTGGAAATTAAATAAAAAATAAAAGGTTAAAGATAAAAAGTTAATAAACAAAAAGATAAAATTAAACGAATCAACCCCCTCCCACTAGGCCAATTGGCCCACCTAACCACCAGGCCGGCCCAGTTCCCCCGGTACCCGCTCCTTCCCTGTTCGTGGGGGGGGGGTCGTGGGCATGCCCGATGCCCTCCACGGCACCGGTCCATGCCGTGGCGGCCATCCGCCGGCGAACCCCCGCCTACAAATAGGGTCGGCGGCCCTTCATCGGAAAACCCTAGCCCTAACTCTCTCCTCACTCTCCCTCTCCGCCCCGATCCGGACGCCCGCGGCGCCCTGTCGCCGCCACCTGACGCCGAAGCTCCCCGTCCCCGACCGCCTCCACTACGACGCGCGCGAAGACAACGCTTGCCGCCCTGACGCCGTTCGTCCTCGCCGTGGCCACCTCGTCGTCCCTGGCCTCCTCCTCAATGAGCTCCGTCCGTTGCGACCGTCCTGCTGCTCCTAATCCGTCGCCGGCCTTTCATGTGCCTCACCGTGAGCTCTCATCCTTTCCCCTCGTCCTCGTCTGCTCAATCCCGTGTCGTAGCTGCCTTTTCCCGCGAGCCCCAAGCACCATCACGTCCACGCCCGCATCGCGACAGCCACTACTGTTGCCTGCGTTGGCCCTGCCGGCGGGCGCGCATGCGCACGACCGCGCCAGCTGCGTCCCGTCTCGGGCGCCCGCTACCTAACCAGGCCCTGCGCCACTGTCGCTTGACCGCTCCCCTCGCTACGCTAGAGTGCGCCCACAGGTGCCTGCACTCGCTCGCTACGCCCCACGCGCCTCGTTTGTCGCCGCCGCTGCGCCTGGCCGTGCCTCTGCACGCGCCGTCCTTTGTGAGGCCCTACCTACTTCCGCGGCCACTCGCCCGCGCTGCCGCATCCCCGTCCCCACACACGCCCGCCGTGGCCTACGGCCACTTCCGCGCACGCCATGGACGCTGCCCGCCCGGGCCAAGCCCTGCCTCACTAGCTACTGCCCCGGGCCGCCCGCGTTCGCGCCTTGCTCGCCCTCGGGCCTCGCGCGCTTGCTGCGTCCGTGTGCAGCTCGCTCGCGTCGCGGCGTCCGTGCACCGCATCGCCTGATGCCACGCCATTGCCAGTGCTCTGCTTATACTACAACTGCTAGTACTGTAGCTACTAGCTAGCTTTTGTATTTCTACAATGAGTAACCCCCTAGACAGCCCCTAAACTCTGGTTAAACAACTACTAATAGGCCAAAAATAAATATGAGTAGAATGTACACTTGACAAACTTCATATTACTTCACTGGACCAAATTCATTTGATGCATGGTTTAAATCTTACAAAAATCACAAAATGCTATCTTTTCTTAACCTTGGCATTGTGTGTGCGTGTGTGTTCTGTGTGTGGTGGCCGGCCGGCTCTCCATTAGCTAACTAGTACTCCTACTAGTTAGTCTAATCAGTGGTTAGGTATAGTGAAAATGACAGGTGGACCCCCCTCTAAATATCCACTTAAAAAGAAAATGCAAGATATGTGTGAATGACACCTAGGCCCATCTACGGTTTTGACCAGTCAACAGTAAACAGTTGACTGTTGACTGCACTGTTGACCCCACTGTCAGCCTCCGGTGGCCTTGCTGTGTACACTCTGCTGGGTGCACATAGCAATTTCCCCTTTTATTTCAAGTTAATAATAATTTCAAAATATTGTTAAAACTTTGAAAAATCCATAGAAAATAATCCGTAACTCGGATCGGAATAATTTATATATGAAAGATGATCAGAAAAATTAGACGAATCCAAATATGCCACTCATTTGCCTATCACACACCTCAAGCATGATGAACATGAAACTTTTCCCTCCGATTCATCTGTCCGAAAACGCAAAACACCGGGGATATTTTCCCGGATGTTTCCCCCTTCACCGGTATCACCTAGTACTGTGTTAGGTCACCTCTAGCACCGCACATTGCCACATTACGTTTTGTGTTACTTTGTTTGCTCTGTTATTTATTGTGTTCCCCCTCCGTTACTTCTTTCCGGTAGACCCCGAGACCGCTGTCGGTACCCCCGATCGACTACGGTGTTGACGACCCCTCTCTCTTGCCAGAGCAACCAGGAAAGCCCCCCCTTTGATCACCAGATATCGCTTACTCTTTATCCTAATGCTTAGTATAGGATGCTAGTTTATCATCAGTGGCCATACATTCTTGTCCGTCTGACATGCTATATTATCGGGCCGTGATCACTCGGGAGGTGATCACGGGTATATACTATATACTTTATACATGATACATGTGGTGATTAAAGTCGGGTCGGCTCGTAGGAGTACCCGCGAGTGATTCCGATGTTGGGGGCTGAAGGGGCAGGTGGCTCCATCCCAGTAGAGGTGGGCCTGAGTTCCCGAAGGCCCCCGACTATTACTTTGTGGCGGAGTGACAGGGCAGGTTGACACCACCTAGGAGAGAGGTGGGCCTGGCCCTGGTCGGCGTCCGTGGTTATTTCAAAATAACACGTTTAACGAGATCTTGGTATTTGATCTGAGTCTGGCTACTGGCCTATACGCACTAACCATCTACGCGGGGACAGTTATGGGCACTCGACGTCGTGGTATCAGCCGAAGCCTTCGTGACGTCAGCGACGTAGCGAGTGGCGGCGCGCCGGATTGGACCGTAAGCCTGCTCTTGTATTAAGGGGGCTAGTTCTGCTTCCGGCCGCGTACGCAACGTGCAGGTGTGCAATGGGCGATGGGCCCAGACCCCTGCGCCATAGGATTTAGACCGGCATGCTAACCTCTCTGTTGTGCCTAGGTAGGGCTGCGACGTGTTGATCTTCCGAGGCCGGGCATGACCCAGGAAAGTGTGTCCGGCCAAATGGGATCGAGCGTGTTGGGGTATGTGGTGCACCCCTGCAGGGAAGTTAATCTATTCGAATAGCCGTGATCTTCGGTAACAGGACGACTTGGAGTTGTACCTTGACCTTATGACAACTAGAACCGGATACTTAATAAAACACACCCTTCCAAGTGCCAGATACAAATCGGTGATCGCTCTCTCACAGGGCGACGAGGGGAGGATCATCGGTTAGGATTATGCTATACGATGCTACTTGGAGGTCTTCAGTCTACTCTCTTCTACATGCTGCAAGACGAGGCTGCCAGAAGCGTAGTCTTCGAAAGGACTAGCTATCCCCCCTTATCCCGGCTTTCTGCAGTTCAGTCCCACATATAATAGCCTTATTCCAGTTGATACCAATGCATACATATGTAGTGTAGCTCCTTGCTTGCGAGTACTTTGGATGAGTACTCACGGTTGCTTTCTCCTTCTCTTCCCTCTATCCTTTCTACCTGGTTGTCGCAACCAGATGCTGGAGCCCAGGAGCCAGACGCCACCGTTGATGACGACTACTACTACTCGGGAGGTGCCTACTACTACGTGCAGCCCGCTGACGGCGACCAGGAGTAGTTTAGGAGGATCCCAGGCAGGAGGCCTGCGCCTCTTTCGATCTGTATCCCAGTTTGTGTTAGCCTTCTTAAGGCAAACTTGTTTAACTTATGTTTGTACTTAGATATTGTTGCTTCCGCTGACTCGTCTATGATCGAGCTCTTGTATTCGAGCCTTCGAGGCCCCTGGCTTGTAATATGATGCTTGTATGACTTATTTTATTTGTAGAGTTGTGTTGTGATATCTTCCCATGAGTCCCTGATCTTGATCGTACACGTTTGCGTGTATGATTAGTGTACGGTCAAATCGGGGGCGTCACAAGTTGGTATCAGAGCCGACTGCCTGTAGGAATCCCCCTTCCACACTGCTTGGCCGAAGTCGAGTCTAGACATTACAAAACTTTTTACTAACATGGTTGTGTGCCTTACGGGCCCACGTCGCCATCTGGGTGGTATTAGGATCTTTTACTCCTCGATCCTTACTCTGGGACTCCGATCTCTCTTATATTCGGGTTAAATAAATTTTTACTAATTCTAACATTAGGATCTCGTGATCACTTTCACCCGGAGAGCAACTTATTACTGATGATCGTCTGCAACACCAGAAAATTTTGAAGATACTCTCCGATGTTTCCCCGAGACCCTTGTGTCCTTCGCCGTTGCAATTCCATACCATCGATAAATCCCTATGGAAAGCTACATACACTTGTCGTCCTTAACTTCTTTTCCAATTGTCTTGTTATTACAAGATACCCTGAAATGCTTCGGATATTCCGAGAATCCTTTGTGTATGTTGCCTTGCAGCTCCTATTCCTCATGAATACATGTATAAAAAAATCCTCACACTTACCGGGGATTCGTTCATCCCCAGTTGATCAGGTGTTTCGCAAAATTCTTCGAAATGCCATTCGATCTTTCAAAAATCTTCGGCAGCCTATTGCTCTTGAAATTCTTGCTTGCTTGCATTATGGTTAATCCCACAAGTCTCGTAATCTTATTGGCATCCCTTGTCATTATCATTTTGACTACATTGATTCAAAAATGTTGCGAATGCTCGCAATACTCAATCAGATCCTAGAATTCATCCTTCCGGCTTAGACATCATTTTAAACATGAGCTGGTTCTCGGCCAATCAAATTGCCGTCGATTGAACCCCTAAGTCTATTCAACTTATCCATCCCTAATCAGAACATTGCTTCTGATCCCTTGATTTGAAAATCATAATTCCTTTGCATTTGAGCTCTGGATTAGTTAGTTGTTTCTATAACCCAATGCCTTTGCATTGTTACTTCCTCTGGTTGTGTGCCGATGCTCACATCAGCTCTGTTATGAACCTGCAGATCCCTTTAATGGATTTTATCCGACAACATCCTTCGTATTCATTAAACTTCTGAGCCTTTCCACGAATATATAAAGTCTTTGGCAAATTGTATCCTCTGCTTTCTGAAGCATGCTCTACTAGGGAGCTTGTGTTATTTACTCCGAAGTTTGTGGTATATGTTCCTAAGATGCCCTGATGGGTTGAACCTACGCCTTCCCTAATCCATGTGAACTCGAAAGATTTCACGGGTCATACTTATCTGGTACTGCACTAGGTAAAACTTTCAACAACTAATGCCATTTTGAAAAGAAACGAGAAGTGAATGATAGGTTATGCATTGAAGAAGTGGGAGTTGACCTTGAGCCTTTGCGTTCATGCCCATGGACCCGATGTGAAACTTATCATCGAAGCTTCTTGTAAATGATAGTAATGCCCTTGTTATAAGTTCGTCCTGTATCTATGTTTGGTCCTTTGCAATCATGGTTTCGACCATATTTTCTTCTTGATTCCTTTTCTCGGACATGTTAGAGTACTTGCCTTCTGCAGATCAATATGCCTGCCCAACCTATATTTTGATCTGCCTTCTTGTATTACCCCCATGGTATCTCGAGGATATATCTTATGAATTTCTGATGAAGTAGTACCTTCCCTGTCATAGTGACTCCACGAGTTCTGGGTCGTCGTCAACTAAGAACATCCATAAGAGAATCGATTCTGCACTCCAATACGATAACTCTAAGTAATTTTCCTGATTGGCTATATCCTTATCGTGCTAAATTTTAACTATGCTACCTGGTTCTTTTTCCCGGAGCACAATTTTCGATGATGAGCTAATCGTGCGTCGATCTTCCTCGTCAAATCAATTCTCCTCGAACAGCAAACTTGATTTCAAGTTTGTGTCATACCCATGGTTCCAATAACCTTTCGCTTCATCATTCCTTTGACTTGATGTCATCGCCGACTGATTACATCTTCATGAAACCTCTCGACAAAAATTTGTCATGATCATCGTCAACATTATGAGTTATTTCAGGATAACAATTGAATTCATGACGAGAAATACCATCCTTGCCCCTCGATGAATTGTGTTATCATCGACAACTTTATTGCCTTCCCTCCAACACAAACTTGTTCGTGTTCTGTGTTATACCTTGAGTCCTTGCTATCCAACATTTGTTCTTCTTTACCTTGGAGTATTACCATCTTTTATATCAAGGATGTCGTTCTTAGCCCACCCGGCCGGAGGCCCTATGGTTATAGATTCCTTTTCAGCAAGGTTATCCATTCTTCCATGAGGAAATTGTAAGACTTATTCTACAAGTTATTCCTGATGGATCCTTTGTGTTTCCAAAGCCTGACCTTTTCCTGAAGACCATGTCAATGCTACCTCAAAGCATATATATGGTACTCCAATTTTCAACAAGAACATTGAAAGCCTAATGTTAAATGTTTCCTACTCAATTATCCGAACACTGTTGTACGGGCAATGTCATAAAAAATTTCTCCCCTACCTAAAGAGTTTTCTACATTATATCCTGTCATGGATACTATGTTTTGCTTGTCCTTGGGAAGAACATACCCTTGAAATATGTGTTTAAACACATTTTCCTTTCCATTGTTCTATTTAAACCTGATAATCAGTTTTCCTTTCCATTGGTTTGTTTAAACCTTCTTGTGATCTCTATTATATAAGCAGTAATATATCCATGCCTATGTAAACACCTCGGTGTACCACTCTGTTAGAAAGACCCTGTTACTTTTGTTGATGGCATTCCGGTAACCACCGCTGGACGAGAATCTTGCCTACAGGTCCGCCTCGTTCAATGAGCAGGAAAATGGTTCTCTTCGTTCCTCGCCCTTGGTACCGATGTTGTTGCCGACATAAATGACAGGCAATCCTCTGACATGCCTTGCTTACATAATCACGCAAGATGTCACCACCCTTTCTACCTTGAACCACACGGTGGGCCCATAACCCACAGTTCCACAGGATCGAAACCTGACTCTCCTGTACACCCTGTTGCCAAAGTTATTCCTAGAGCTTGAATCGTATGTAGTTCACGAGCCACCTGCCTAGTGATCTATTCTGGTATCAGACGCAATACTTATTCCCATTGCTCTAAACCCCTTTCACATTTCGTACCAAGCGTCGAACGATTGCCTATGTGCTTGAAACTTCTTATTGTACCTTCAAACTTTACTCTCGATGTGTTTTAATTGTTCAAATCGAGAGTTACTAAATTTTGCTGATGTTATCTACCAGATAAGCAGCACTATAGTGGCCCGTTCTTCCGGAATACCCCCTTACCTATTCGTAAGTTCGATGGAGTTCCCGAAGGAAGGACGACAACTTCATCATGATGCACCGGAATAAAGAATTGAAGACATCAACGAAAGGGATTAACTTCTTCGAGAAGATCCGTTAGAATTTCATAACTAGACCTTCCCCCCTTCTCTACCTCTTAAATCTCGGGACGAGATTTCTTGTAGTGGAGGAGAATTTTGACGCCCGGATAATCAAGCTACAGTAACCTCTGCTAATAACGCCATGTCACTTCCGTTACTGTCGCTAATCTCGCGTTAGTTCGAAACCGATTCAAATTCAAAATCAAAATCAAGCAAACAATATTTTTTTTTCAAATATTAAAAATAAAATGTTGGGAGTGAACCAAATAATTCATAGGTAATATTGGTGAAGGAACCACACTTTTATAAAATATTTAATGCTCTTTTTCTATATAACAATGGCTTAAACTACTATATAAATGCCTTTTAAAATAGTAAATTTTTGGACTAAATTAATTGAGTACCAAACTTTTTGTGGCTGAGGGTTAAACTAAAACACTAATTTAGGTCGGGGTCTCATATTTTTATTAAACTATAATGGTGTGGAAATTAAATAAAAAATAAAAGGTTAAAGATAAAAAGTTAATAAACAAAAAGATAAAATTAAACGAATCAACCCCCTCCCACTAGGCCACTTGGCCCACCTAACCACCAGGCCGGCCCAGTTCCCCCGGTACCCGCTCCCTCCCTGTTCGTGGGGGGGGGGGGTCGTGGGCATGCCCGATGCCCGCCACGGCACCGGTCCACGCCGTGGCGGCCATCCGCCGGCGAACCCCCGCCTACAAATAGGGTCGACGCCCCTTCGTCGGAAAACCCTAGCCCTTACTCTC
Organism: Triticum urartu; assembly: GCF_003073215.2. Classification (NCBI taxonomy): domain Eukaryota; kingdom Viridiplantae; phylum Streptophyta; class Magnoliopsida; order Poales; family Poaceae; genus Triticum; species Triticum urartu. Next base: position 274,378,822 of record NC_053023.1, read on the forward strand.
TCCTCACTCTCCCTCTCCGCCCCGATCCGGACGCCCGCGGCGCCCTGTCGCCGCCACCTGACGCCGAAGCTCCCCGTCCCCGACCGCCTCCACTACGACGTGCGCGAAGACGACGCTTGCCGCCCTGACGCCGTTCGTCCTCGCCATGGCCTCCTCGTCGTCCCTGGCCTCCTCCTCAATGAGCTCCGTCCGTTGCGACCGTCCTGCTGCTCCTAATCCGTCGCCGGCCTTTCATGTGCCTCACCGTGAGCTCTCATCCTTTCCCCTCGTCCTCGTCTGCTCAATCCTGTGTCGTAGCTGCCTTTTCCTGTGAGCCCCGAGCACCATCACGTCCACGCCCACATCGCGACAGCCACTACTGTTGCATGCATTGGCCCCGCCAGCGGGCGTGCATGCGCACGACCGCGCCGGCTGCGTCCTGTCTCGGGCCCCCGCTACCTGACCACGCCCTGCGCCACCGTCGCTTGACCGCTCCTCTCGCTACGCCAGAGTGCGCGCCCACAGGTGCCTGCACTCGCTCGCTACGCTCCACGCGCCTCGTTTATCGCCGCCATTGCGCCTGGCCGTGCCTCCGCACGCGCCGGCCTCTGCGAGGCCCTACCTACTTCCGCGGCCACTCGCCCGCGCTGCCGCATCCTCGTCCCCACACACGCCCACCGTGGCCTACGGCCACTTCCGCGCACGCCATGGACGCTGCCCGCCCGGGCCAAGCCCTGCCTCGCTAGCTACTGCCCCGGGCCGCCCGCGTTCGCGCCTTGGCCGCCCTCGGCCTCGCGCGCTTGCTGCGTCCGTGTGCAGCTCGCTCGCGTCGCGGCGTCAGTGCACCGCATCGCCTATGCCACGCCATTGCCAGTGCTCTGCTTATACTACAACTGCTAGTACTATAGCTACTAGCTAGCTTTTGTATTTCTACAATGAGTAACCCCCTAGACAGCCCCTAAACTCTGGTTAAACAACTACTAACAGGCCAAAAATAAATAAGAGTAGAATGTACACTTGACAAACTTCATATTACTCCACTGGACCAAATTCATTTGATGCATGGTTTAAATCTTACAAAAATCACAAAATGCTATCTTTTCTTAACCTTGGCATTGTGTGTGCGTGTGTGTTCTGTGTGTGGTGGCCGGCCGGCTCTCCATTAGCTAACTAGTACTCCTACTAGTTAGTCTAATCAGTGGTTAGGTATAGTGAAAATGACAGGTGGACCCCCCTCTAAATATCCACTTAAAAAGAAAATGCAAGATATGTGTGAATGACACCTGGGCCCATCTACGGTTTTGACCAGTCAACGGTAAACAGTTGACTGTTGACTGCACTCTTGACCCCACTGTCAGCCTCCGGTGGCCCTGCTGTGTACACTCTGCTGGGTGCACATAGCAATTTCCCCTTTTATTTCAAGTTAATAATAATTTCAAAATATTGTTAAAACTTTGAAAAATCCATAGAAAATAATCCGTAACTCGGATCGGAATAATTTATATATGAAAGATGATCAGAAAAATTAGACGAATCCAAATATGCCACTCATTTGCCTATCACACACCTCAAGCATGATGAACATGAAACTTTTCCCTCCGATTCATCTGTCCGAAAACGCGAAACACCGGGGATATTTTCCCGGATGTTTCCCCCTTCACCGGTATCACCTAGTACTGTGTTAGGTCACCTCTAGCACCGCACATTGCCACATTACGTTTTGTGTTACTTTGTTTGCTCTGTTATTTATTGTGTTCCCCCTCCGTTACTTCTTTCCGGTAGACCCCGAGACCGCTGCCGGTACCCCCGATCGACTACGGTGTTGACGACCCCTCTCTCTTGCCAGAGCAACCAGGAAAGCCCCCCCTTTGATCACCAGATATCGCTTACTCTTTTCTCTACTGCTTGCATTAGAGTAGTGTAGCGTGTTACTGCTCTCCGTTAATCCTATTCTGATGCATAGCCTGTCCTTGCTACTACTGTTGTTACCTTTACCTGCAATCCTAATGCTTAGTATAGGATGCTAGATTATCATCAGTGGCCATACATTCTTGTCCGTCTGACATGCTATATTATCGGGCCGTGATCACTCGGGAGGTGATCACGGGTATATACTATATACTTTATACATGATACATGTGGTGACTAAAGTCCGGTCGGCTTGTGGAGCACCCGCGAGTGATTCACGGATTGGGGGCTGAAAGGACCTTTGTCCCAACGGCCCTCTGTGTGGATCTTTGTAGCGAAGCGACAGGGCAGGTTGTGACCACCTAGGAGAGAGGTGGGCCTGGCCCTGGTCGGTGTTCGCGGATACTTAACACGTTTAACGAGATCTTGGTATTTGATCTGAGTCTGGCTACTAGCCTATACGCACTAACCATCTACGCGGGGACAGTTATGGGCACTCGACGTCGTGGTATCAGCCGAAGCCTTCGTGACGTCAGCGACTAAGTGGTGCGCGCCGGATTGGATCGTAAGCCTGCTCTTGTATTAAGGGGGCTAGTTCTGCTTCCGGCCGCGTACGCAACATGCAGGTGTGCAATGGGCGATGGGCCCAGACCCCTGCGCCATAGGATTTAGACTGGCGTGCTGACCTCTCTGTTGTGCCTAGGTAGGGCTGCGACGTGTTGATCTTCCGAGGCCGGGCATGACCCAGGAAAGTGTGTCCGGCCAAATGAGATGGAGCGTGTTGGGATATGTGGTGCACCCCTGCAGGGAAGTTAATCTATTCGAATAGCCGTGATCTTCGGTAACAGGACGACTTGGAGTTGTACCTTGACCTTATGACAACTAGAACCGGATACTTAATAAAACACACCCTTCCAAGTGCCAGATACAACCGGTGATCGCTCTCTCACAGGGCGACGAGGGGAGGATCATCGGTTAGGATTATGCTATACGATGCTACTTGGAGGTCTTCAGTCTACTCTCTTCTACATGCTGCAAGACGAGGCTGCCAGAAGCATAGTCTTCGAAAGGACTAGCTATCCCCCCTTATCCCGGCTTTCTGCAGTTCAGTCCACATATAATAGCCTTATTCCAGTTGATACCAATGCATACATATGTAGTGTAGCTCCTTGCTTGCGAGTACTTTGGATGAGTACTCACGGTTGCTTTCTCCTTCTCTTCCCTCTATCCTTTCTACCTGGTTGTCGCAACCAGATGCTGGAGCCCAGGAGCCAGACGCCACCGTTGATGACGACTACTACTACTCGGGAGGTGCCTACTACTACGTGCAGCCCGCTGAAGGCGACCAGGAGTAGTTTAGGAGGATCCCAGGCAGGAGGCCTGCGCCTCTTTCGATCTGTATCCCAGTTTGTGTTAGCCTTCTTAAGGCAAACTTGTTTAACTTATGTTTGTACTCAGATATTGTTGCTTCCGCTGACTCGTCTATGATCGAGCTCTTGTATTCGAGCCTTCGAGGCCCCTGGCTTGTAATATGATGCTTGTATGACTTATTTTATTTGTAGAGTTGTGTTGTGATATCTTCCCATGAGTCCCTGATCTTGATCGTACACGTTTGCGTGTATGATTAGTGTACGGTCAAATCGGGGGCGTCACACTACTGCACTCTAACATAGCAACAAAGCACATGGCAGTGATCCACTCAAGATGCTTGACAAAAGATGAACACTGAGCTACATCTAATTCACACAATAGCAGGTTCAAACAAGCATGGCAAAATTGCAAAAAATATCAGGTTCACACACTTAGTGAAAATAACATGTCAGGATTTAACATCAGGAAGCAATGTTTAGAGCAAGATAACAACATGCTACAGGATCATATCATGGCAAAGCAAGGCATGGCATGAAACTACTCAAAGCATATAACAAAAGTCCCTTACTGACCATAAGCCAAAAGGTTTCAGAAAATACAATGGTACCCATGTGAACATAGGAAGTTTCGTTAACAGATTCAGACTTAGCAGAATTCTAAGTCCCTGAAATCAGCAACATCACGAGAGCTACTTTGCATGCTTGTGCTAGTCACCAGAAAGATCACAAAAATAAATGGCATACACCCCTGTAAAGATGGCATTGCATAGCCCAAAACACATGTAGGGCTCAAGTTCATAGGAGGCACACATTAATCATGGCAAAAATGACAAATGTCCAAAATCTGTTAAGAAACAGAAACTAACATTATATATCACTCTTGCAACAGCATTTAGGGCATCAATATGAACTCAAATGAAAATGGTGCAATGGAATGAAATGAAGAGGACCTCAAGACGAACAATTTGATATGCTACACGCCCAAAACGGAGCTACAGATGCAAAGATATGACATGATGAAGATAGCTAAAAATGTTAGGGACTTGGGGGAAAAACAAGGTCAACCCCAAGGGTTTCACTGTAGCAGATCTAGATCGGGCGCGTTGTTTGAGGTTTGCCGGAGTTGCAAGGAGGGTGGCGGCCGGAGTCGAAGAAGCAGGGGAGGCGGCGAGGTGGCGGCGAGCGGCGGATCTGGTGCGGGGCGTCGAGGCAGAGGCGGCGGACGACGCCGGTGGAGGTGAACGGCGGCGAGGTGGGAGGCGGCGCGCGGTTGGGCCCGGCGGGCGAGGTGGGAGGCAGGCGGCGGGGCGGAGCGGGCCGCGGGGGCCGCGGTTGGGCACAGGCGCCACGTGGCACTTCAGGAGTGTACGCGGTGAGGGCGGACGTGTCCGGTCCGATCGGATTGCGTCCGGTGGCGGGAGGAGGGGATTTTTTCTAGGGTTAGGGTGGATTTTGCCCGAAATTTCAGAGGGGGAGTCCTATTTATACATAGAAGGAGCTAGGAGACTCCAAATGGAGTGCAGTTTTCGGCCACGCGATCGTGATCGAACGACCGAGAGGATGGAGGGGGTTTAGGTGGGGTTTGGGCCACTTTGGAGGGGTGTTGGGCTGCAACACACACGAGGACTTTACGGTTCCTCGGTTAACTGTTGGAGTATCAAACGAAGTCCAAATGGCATGAAACTTGACAGGCGGTCTACTGGTTGTATACCAAGGCCACTTGGCAAGTCTCGGTCCAATCCGAGAATGTTTAACACCCGCACACGAAAAGAGGCAAAAGGGGACGCCTGAGGACATAGGAGTGCCGGAATCCAAAACAGACAACGGGGAAAATGCTCGGATGCATGAGACGAACACGTATGCAAATGCGATGCACATGATGACATGATATGAGATGCATGACATGGACAAAAGCAACACGAAGACAAAACCCAACCACGAGGAATATCATAACTTAGTGCCGAAAATGGCAAGAGTAGGAATACAAATATGGCAAGTTACATATGGGGCGTTACATTAGGGAAGGCATAGGTTCAACCCATAGAGGCATCTTAGGAACATACACCACAAACTTAAAGAATAATTAACACAAGCTCGAAGGTAGAGCAATGTTGACAAAAGTAGTGGGTACAATTTAGCAAAGGCATTATGTATCCGGGAAGAACTCACAAGGTTAATGAATATGAAGGACATTGTTGGATAATAATCCAACGAAGGATCTGGCGGTCCGTAAAGGATCTGATGTGAGTATCGATACTCAACCAGGAGAAGAAGGAATGCAAAGGCATCATATTATAGATATATCTGGATAATTTCAAAGCTTAAATGTAGCGGAATTACGATTACCAAATCGGGGGATCAGAAGCAGAGGCTTTGATCGAAGACAAGTTGAATAGACATAGATCGTCAATCAATCAAGGTTTGATTTGTCGAACAACGGCTCATGTCTAGGGTGACGTCTGAGCCGAAGGGAAGAATTCTAAATGTGATTGATGATTGCAAGCATTCATAAACATATCGAATCAAATGCTCAAAATTACGATGACAAAGGACGGTAATGAACTTTGGTAGACATATGGAAGTAACAGCAATGTAAGACGATAAGGAAGAACATGGGCAATAGGTTACCAAGGATTATTGGAAGATCAAATAGTATTCCAAAGAATTTGTGAAACACATGAACAAATGGGGATGAATGGATCCCCGGTAAGTGTGAGGAATTATACATACATGTATTCATGCGGCAAAGGAGCTGCAAGGCAGAAGACACAAAGGATTCTCGGAATATCTGAAGTATTTCAGGGTATCTTGTAGTAACAAGAGCAATTGGAAATGAAGCTATGGATGGCAAGTGTATGTAGCTATCCATACGGATTTATCAGTGGTAGGGAATTGCAACAGTGAAGGATATAAGGGTCTCGGGAAAACAACGAAGAGTATCTTCAAAGTCTTCGGGTGAAGCAGACGGTCATCTGGAATGAAGGGCTCTCCGATCCTATAACCTGAATAGAAGAGATATCAGAATCCCAGAGTAAGGATGAGGAATAAATGATCCTAATACCACCCAATGGCGACATTGGCCCATAAGACACACATCCATGTTAGTAAAACTGTTTTGGATGACTAGACTCAACTTCGGCCAAGGAGTTGGAAAGGGGGCTACCTACAGGCAGTTGGCTCTGATACCAACTTGTGACGCCCTCGATTCAATCATACACTAATCATACATGCAAATATGTACAATCAAGATCAAGAACTCACGGGAAGATACCACAACACAACTCTAGACACAAATTAAAATAATACAAGCCAGGGGCCTCGAGGGCTCGAATACATAAGCTCGAATATACAAGAGTCAGCGGAAGCATCAATATCCGAGTACAGACATAAGTTAAACAAGTTTGCCTTAAGAAGGCTAGCACAAAAGCATCTACGATCGAAAAGGCAAGGCCTCCTACCTGGGAGCCTCCTAACTACTCCAAGTCGTCAGCGGCCGTCACGTTGTAGTAGGCACCCTCGGGGTAGTAGTAATCATTAGTGGTGCCGTCTGTCTCTTGGGATCCATCAACTGGTCGCAACAATCGGGTATGGGGGGAAAAGAGGTAGGAGAGCAACCTTGAGTACTCATTCAAAGTACTCGCAAGACTTACATTAGATCTAAACTAAGTATGCATCTATATCAAAGGAAAAGGGTTGTATCTATGTACTAAACTGCATAATGCCAGAAGAGAAGGGGAAAGCCTAGCCTATCGAAGACTAGCATCTCCAAGTATCTTGCAGCATATAGAAGAGTACAGATCAACATAATGTAAAGTAGTAGTAGTGTTATAAACCCCGGCCAGAGATCCTTTCTCGACTCCCTGCGAGAAAGCAATCCCAGAGCCATACTATCCATTTCTCATTCACAATTCATTTCCCATCACAAGTATCCAGTTCTAGTTGTATCGATCGGGATACAACTCCAAGTGTCTGTTACCGTAGGACAGGCTATCGATAGATGTTTTCTTCCCTGCAGGGATGCACCAACTTACCCATCACGCTCGATTAACTCCGTCCAGACACACTTTCCTGGGTCATGCCCGAGCTCGGCCAAACAATACGCCGCAACCCGACCTAGGCTTAATTGAGAGGCCAGCATACCAGACTAAACCTATGCCCCCAGTGGTCATGGGCCATCGCCCCGGGTACTCGTGCACATTGCGTGGGCGGCCGGTGACCAGACCTAGCTAGCTCCTTTAAAAAGGCAGGTGATTACCAGTCCAACCCGGCGCGCGCCGCTTAGTCGCTGACTTCTATTAAGCTTCGGCTGATGCATACGACGCAGAACACCCATACTATGCCCACGTGATGGTTAGTGCTATCAGGCCAGAGGCCCCTCAGATCAAATATCCAAATCGTAGTGCATTAGGAACGCGCGGTAACAAGCAGAGACTCAAGAAAGATGTGACCCCGTCGCCCCGTCTCAAGGACTTGCGGCAAGGGCTAAGAATGCCCGGCCACGCCTCGTAATTATCTCATGGGCAACCTCTAGGTCAACCCGACTCCTCATCACTCGCAAATATGCTCACGCGGGTACCCCTCAGGGCCGACCCGTCTTTAGTAATAGGGTTCAGAGTAAAGTCATAGTAACCATAGTAACTATGTGTCTAACACCAAGGGGAAAACCCGAGGAATCACCCCCGGTGAATTCCACTCGATGTAATCATCAAGGTGAATGTAAGAGGATCCACCCTCGAGGTTCACACTTGAGGGGTTGCACGACAGAGCCGTATCGGAAGTGGTTAAGGAGGAAATCACCCTCGATGACCACGAACGGATAGCTACACTACAGAGATCTTATCAGGAGTGATGTATGAGGTTCCACCCTCGACACTCGATGGTAACTCTGCATAGTCGAAAAACAAAAGGGGAAAGTGATGTGCGGTGTCGGGGCCTGGTCTTCGATCACGTTGCTCGAGTCATCGAACATAAAGCGAGGCAACTGGGACAAGGTGGGGGTCACTGATGGATCTCTAACCAACCTATACTAAGCAGTTTAGAATAAGCAGGTAAGGTATGAAAGCAGTTAACAAAAATAGGCTATGCAACGGAGTAGGACCATAGAGAAAGCAGTAGCAGTTCTAATGCAAGCATGAGAGGGGAAGAAATGGGCGATATCGGAGTGCTCAAGGTTGGTTTGCTTGCCTGCAAACTCTGTTGAAAACGAAGAACTGTCGTTGTTGTAGTCGATCATAGGGGCAACATCGGTCTCGCGGTTGACCGGAGAGAAGAGTGGGAAGAAACAATAAATGTGAAGCAAACAAAGAATCACAAAGCATAACCTGGAAATATGTTGTGCCGGGTGTGACCTAACATATGGCTACACGATAAAGTTAAAGGGGGAATTCAACCGGGAATGTACTCCCGGTTCCGAACCTGTGTCAGACAGATGACCGAAGGGGAAAGTTCCATGTTCAACTAGTTAGAGGCATCTGACAGGTAAACAGACCACGTATTAGCATTCGTCACGTTGTTCCGAGCAACTTTCATATATAAAACTTTTTCATCCGAATTACAGATTATTTTATATGAATTTATGAAAGATTTAACAATACTCAAAAAAAATCCCTGAAATTCTGCTAAGTCCGAGAATTCGCCAGTTTTAAACATCACTTAGCTGTTTTCAAAAAGCTACAACTATTGTTCTGTACATCCTATGATTTTGTGCCTTATATCAATTGTGAGCATTTCTCTCTGATCTACATGTTAGTATCCATTTCATCCATATTAGAGTTCATTTGCTTGATCATCGATGGCTCTAAAGTAGCTATGAAAATAAAGCTGTTTTTGGCTTTTCTGTTAACAGAACATTGAACTTTGTGATTTTCGTAGAAATTAATCCACGCATCGAAAGGATTTGGTCCAGTGGGATAAAATGATGCTTGTCAACTATACTTTCTACTCATATTTGTTTTTGGCCTGTTAGTAGTTGTTTTGCTACAGTTTAGTGGTTGTCTAGAGGGTTAGTCAATGTGATATTTGTAAAGCTAACCATAGTAGCAGCTACAGTAGTTAGTAGTAATAGTAGGTTCAACATAGCAGCATCATAGTAGTAGGATGCAACAGTAGGTGTATCAGTGGGTAGCAGCGCTACGCGTAGCAGTAGGCGATGGCGAGGCCACGTACGGGCATGCGGGCAAGGGTGCGTTGGTGGCGGCGGCCTTGGGCATCAGTGGCAGCAGCTGTACTAACAACAGGCGGCAGTGAGCCTAACAGGGGGTGGCCATGGTCTGCAGGTGGCGCGCATGTAAGGTACGGCAGACAGGGGCGCGGCGGACACGGTCAGGGAAGGCGCGGGCCGGCGGGGCGCGCAAAGAGCACAACCCCGACGCGGCGAGGGTGTACGGGGCGAGCGCGTGAGGGAGGCTGTGGTCGCGTGGGACCGGCAGCGTGGGGAGCATAGCTCCGTCCATGGCAGCTGCGAGAGTATATGGGGGGGCAACCAGCGCTGGTACGGTGAGCTATGGCAAGGCGGAGGCGGGACGGAACCTCACCAACGTTGCTGAGAAGGCGCGGGGAGGACTTGCCGGAGCAGACGACAGCGACGAGCTCGGCGTCCAGAGAAAGAAGTGGTCGGGGCTATGTTTCGGGACCGTCCCGGCTCGCGTGGCTTTGCGTAGGAGTCGAGGAAGCCGAAGCGGAGCCCCTGGCGCGGTCCTAGGCGAAGGGGACGGCGGATAGCGCGTAGACGGCGACGGCCACGGCGGCAGTGTCCAGCAAGGAGAGCGAGTGGGAGGGAGAGGGAAATGAAACTAGGGTTTCTCTATGGAGGAAGAAGGGCCCTTATCCATCTCCACATGCCGCGGGATGGCCGGCGTGTGTCCATCCTGGCCACGGACGCGGCTCGTGCATCTAGCGCGACCGTGGTGAATAGTGAGGAAGAAGACATGGGTAAGTTCGGCTGGGCCTCCCTGTAGCAGGTGGGCCAAAGTGCACGTGAGTGCTTTAGTTTTTTTTAACCCTAATCTCTTTTTGTTTTCTATAATTACATATGTTTTCCACTTTGTTTAGTTAGTAAAATATTTTTGTTGCACATGAAACCTCACACATAAATTACACACACTATTCCTAGACCACACACAAAGCTTCACAATTTTTATAAGGCATAAGTAATTGTTTTATTTTTGAAAAGGCCAAAATATTTGCTGATGGATCATTTATTGTATTACTAGGGATTCATCTGTGAGCCAAATGAAGTTCGTTTCAATATGACAATTGATCATAGGAAATTATATAATAATGCAACATTTTAGTTTTACTAATTGAACAAACAATTTATTTGACATATTTTAAATTTGAAAATGGCTTTGATTTTGTTAAGTGACAATTAGCTTAGTAAAGCATGGTGACAAGGAATCATTAGGGTGAGGTTACTGTAGCATGACACTGGGGGTGTTACAAATCTCCTCCACTACAAGAATCTCGTCCCGAGATTTAAGAGGTGGAATAAGGGGGAAAGTTTGGTTACAAAATTCTAACGGATCTTCTCGGTCCTTGTTGCTCTTCTTGAAGAGGTCGAGGCATTACATTGATGTCTTCATTCCTCTATTTTAGGCCATCATGATGAAGGCGTTATCTTATCTTCGGGGTCTTCATCGTACTTAAGAAGGACAAGGGGTAACTTCGAAAGAACGATCCTCGATAAGGTTGATCACCTGGTAGATAACACCAGGGGAGGTGGCAGAAAATAACTCTTGAATTGAAACTTAAGAAGTATTGAGAGCAAAGTAAGAAGGTACCATGAGTAGTTTCGAGTGGGCAGTTAATCATTCGATGCCTAATCAAAAGGTTAAAGGGGTTCAGAGCAACAAAATTAATTATTGCATTAGATACTAGAGTAGATCATCTCTTGGAAGGTGGCTCGTGAATTACAGGCGAAGTCAGTGCGAGGAATAACTTTGGAAACAAGGGTGTACAGGAGAGTCAGGTTTCGATCCTGTGGAATTGTGGGTTACGGGCCCACCATGTGGGTTAAAGCTAAGAAGGGCTCTGACATCTTGCATGGATGATAGCAAGGCATGGCAGAGGACAACCTATCAGTTATGTTGGCAACAACGTTGGTACCAAGGGCGAGGGACGAAGAGAACCATTTTCTTGCTCGTTCAAACGAGGCAGGCCAATAGGAAAAGTTGTCGTCCATTGGTGGTTACCGGAATGTCATCAACAATAGTAACAATGCTTTACTAACAGAGTTGTACACCGAGGTGTTTACATAAGCAGGGAAATATTACTGCTTATATCATATAGGTCACAAGAAAGGTTAAAAAAACAATGGAAAGGAAGATACAATTATCAGATTAAACAGAATAATGGAAAGGAAAATGTGTTTAAACACATATTTCAGGGGTTATCCTTCTCAAGGACAAGCAAAGCATGATACCCATGACATGATAGAAAGTAGAAAACCATTTAGGTGAGGGGAGAGGAATTTCATGACATTAACCATACAACGGTGTTAGGATAATTGAGAAAGAAAATATTGCATTGGGCTTCAAATGTTCTTATTGAAGATCGGAGTACCACAGACTTGCTTCGAGATAGCATTGACAAGGTCATCAGGTAAGGATCAGACCTTGAGAACACATATGATCCATTGGGAATTTTCTATAACACCTCATGCAATTTTATCAGGAAAAATATGAGGATGTGGCCGATGGGTTCAGCAGCAATCCATTGACATGTCAAAAAGGATGTATTTCCAAAATTATACGAACAAGTTTGTGTTGGGGGAAGGCAACAATGTTGTCGATGATAACATAAATCATCGAGGGGCTACGATGGTATTAATCATCATGAATTTGATTTATATCCTGGGAGAGTTTAGAAAGTTGATGATGATCACGACACATTTGTCGTGCGGTTTCTTGAAGATGTAATCGATCATCGACGACATCGAGCAAAAGGGATGGTGAAGAAAAAGGTTATTTGACCCACAGAAAATATGCAATCTCAGAGTCAGAGCTGCCTTTCAAGACAAACAATATGATGTTGAAAACTTGATGTAGCTTAGCGCACTGTCGAGAGTGTGTTCCAGGGATGAAGGACATAGGTAGCACGGTCAAGCTTTAGCATGACGATGATGGTGTAGCCAATCGACTAGGAATGACATGATCGAGCACAAACTCATAAGCAATGAAGATTACTAGTAGTTGTCGAATCATAGTGCGGACTCGCTTCAACTATCAGTGTCCTCAACTGACCAACCACTCAGAACCCGGGGATATTGGAATTGGTGATCAATAGTAGTTCGATGAAGAACTCATAAGAAGTTATGTAGTTACTGTGATATTCTCGAGATACCAAGGGGTAAAACTTGAGGGTAAATTAGGATAGAAGTTGGGCAGGCATATTGGTTTGCAGAAGACAAGTGCTTTAGCTTGGCCGCGAAATGGGATCAAGGAAGAACAATCATGGTCAGGACCACGGTTGCAAAGGAACAAACATAGATACCAGATGAACTTATAACAAGGGGATTATTATTATCACAAGAAGCTTCCATGATAAGTTCCACATCGGGTCCATGGGCATGAACACAAAGTTCAAGGTCGACTCCCGCTTCTTCAATGCATAAACTTTCATTCACTCCTCGTTTTCGAAGAAATTGTAGTGCAGAAGATTTATCTGGCGAAGTACCAGAAGAGTAAGACTCATGAAAACTCTCAGGTTCACATGGATTAGGGAAGGCATAGGTTCAAACCATAAAGGCATCTTGGGAACATACACCACAAACATAAAGAATAATTAACACAAGCTCGAAGGTAGAGCAAGGTTGACAAAAGTAGAGGGTACAGTTTACCAAAGGCATTATGTATCCGGGAAGAACTCACATGGTTAATGAATATGAAGGACATTGTCAGATAATAATCCAACCAAGAATCTGGCGGTCCATAAAGGATTTGATGTGAGTATCGATACTCAACCAGAAGAAGAAGGAATGCAAAGGCATCAGATTATAGATATATCTGGATAATTTCAAAGCTTAAATGTAGTGGAATTACGATTACCAAATCGGGGGATCAGAAGGAGAGGCTTTGATCAAAGACAAGTTGAAGAGACAAAGATCGTCAATCAATCAATGTTTGATTTGTCGAACAACGGCTCATGTCCGGGGTGACGTCTAAGCCGAAGGTAAGAATTCAAAATGCGATTGATGATTGCAAGCATTCATAAACATATCGAATCAAATGCTCAAAATTACGATGACAAAGGACGGTAATGAACTTTGGTAGATATATGGAAGTAACAGCAATGTAAGACGATAAGGAAGAACATGGGCAATAGGTTACCGAGGATTATTGGAAGATCAAATAGTATTCCAAAGAATTTGTGAAACACATGAACAAATGGTGATGAATGGATCCCCGGTAAGTGTGAGGAATTATTCATACATGTATTCATGCGGAAAAGGAGTTGCAAGGCAGAAGACACAAAGGATTCTC